>NW_022197846.1:3526502-3532249 GCF_009176525.2 Contarinia nasturtii | reverse complement strand
TCTCTCTCTCTCTCTCTCTCTCTCTCTCTCTCTCTCTCTCTCTCTCTCTCTCTCTTTCTCTCTCTCTGTGTGTGTGTGTGTGTGTTTGTGTCTCGCAATTGTGTGAAACGTTGTTCATTCAGTTCGTTAGAATCGTGTATGCAAATGTCCAAGGACAATGATAACGCGGTGCGCATATTGAATTGCAAAATGAAACTCTATCTCTCGCACTTAAAAAAGATATGATGAGGAAAATATGTATGTGTGTGTGTGTGCAATTGCCAGTGCAAATGCGAATATGGATGTTTGTTCCGCGTGCTGTGGGCCCATTGAATGTTACGATGACATAGAAAATGAAAGAGTGTATAGCAAACAAATGAATGAACAATGCTTTTAATATATTATCTGTGTATGTTTTGCATTTTGTGTTTTACGACAGGTTGGTCTAGTGCACCGGATGAGAAGGCTACCAAATATCGTTTAACCATTAAGGACATACAGCAACAAGAATCTGGAACATATACTTGTACATCACCACGCGGTCTAACCAACAGCATTCTCATTACTGTCGCAAGTAATTTATACGCGCAAATTCTTTCTCCATTTCCAATATGAGTCGAGTTAATTTGTGCTAGTAATACATTTGTTCGACTCTTTGCTGAGATGGGGATAGAACTACAGCAAAAGAAAGAAAGATAGAAAGTGATAAAAAGCATTTAGAATATTGTTTCTTTTTGCCTTTGAAAGTTTCATTGGACGCCTAAGCGATTTGGATTTTAGCGCTCTCATTAGTTGATTTCTTGTGGATTTAACATTGGCTTCCGTTTTATCTAACGCAATTGCAAAATAACCACAAAGATTTAATGTACCATTTTATTATTGCATGGCCCGCTTTTCTGCCTTGCACGAGCCGTGTGCACGACACGAATTCAATGTATGGTTTTGGCTATTTGCTGTCAGAAAATGAAAACGCCATGCAAAATCGAGAAAGAGAGTGCGTTATTCAAGTAGTGCGCCATTAAACACTGAAACTTTTACAGTTTTTTCCTCGTTTTTTTAATGAGTGTGTTAAAAAGCAAACTAACTGGCTAACAAGATGCTAGCGAACGATGCTGAATGCATGCATTTTAATAATTATTTTTTTATATGACATACGATTTTCTTTATTTTCTCTGTCTCGCACTCTACAGTGTCAACATGTCAAGAACAACCAACTCCAATACCACCATTAACTTTACAACTCGAAGGATTGAAACTGGGTCAGCGAGTACTGTATTCATGTCCAGTTGGTTATTCCATTCAAGGCATATCAAATGCAACTTGCTTAGCATCTGGTAAATATTATTTACATTTATCATGCATGCATAAAACATATGTATTTCAATAATTTCAATCGATAAAATGTGTAGTTTTATGTTATGGAATACACATACACATGCAATTCTATTAAAATAGGCTTTAACTTTAAATAACTATATATTATAAAATATGCATTTTATTTAATTGAATTGTTAGGCAATTGGTCATCACCGCCACCAACGTGCAATCCAATTCAATGTCCGTCGCTATTTCTCGAAGATCCTCATTTAAGTTTAACCGAGCTAAATACATCAGCATGGGGCAAAGCCGTTTTCAAATGTTCATGGGGCTATCGTTTAAGTGGTCCGCCAAGTTTGGAGTGTGAATCAAGCGGTTCATGGAGCGGTCCAGTACCACGTTGCAGAGGTAAGAGCACGTTTTAACACAAGTGGATGACGAAACAAAAAAAATAAAATAAAATAAAATAATAGAGTAAAAGAATATATAGACAATTTGAGGTTTTTAAGCACGTATAATGTAATAAATGTTGTTGAATCCTTATTAGCAATTCAATGTGCTCCACCACTTATACCAATAAATGGTCGGATCGACGGAGCGAGCGTATCAGCGAACCATCGAAAGTATTCGGTTGGCGCTTTGGTGACATTTAGCTGTAATGAAGGGCATTTACTCGTTGGCGAAGCCAGTATCGTTTGCACAGAAAGTGGATTTTACTCGTCACCACCACCGTTCTGTGAGTAATATTTTTGTTTATTTCGAGTTTGATACTCGGCATGAGCGTGTGTGTATTTGTATGTGCGCGTGCGATAGAGATATAGATAGTAGAAAAAATGAGAAGAAATTTTGCATTGGATCACAATACATGAAAAACTCAAGCACATACACTGTACACCATATGATACATTCAATTAAATTTTATTTAATATGCATATGAAGCCATTTCCATATCGATTTAATTAATCGAAATAATGAACAGAACCCGGCAAAATGTGACATCGGTTCAGTGTCAGTGTGTTTTACTGCACCGTGTGTTATTTCGTTATTCGCGCATTTTCGTGTGCATGGACTCCAGAAAAATTGACTACATTCTTTTTCTATCAGCGGCCGCCATGAAAACCTGGCACAAAAATAGACGATACATAGAGAGTGAGAGCGACACAGAAAAACACGCATATCATCTCTTCATTTAAATGCGAATATCGCGCGTTTTATACTGTGTTTGGCACATAAGCATTCGCAGATTTTAAATTATTGCCACTCAGCGTCCAGCGCAAATTTTTAAGCTCTTTACGGCCATAAAGTTGAATTTTAATGGTATCTCATAATTTATATTTAATGAAACTTGATGTAATATTCACGAAATTGCCCTGATTCGATTAAATTTAATGCATAAAACATTCTTTAGAATAAAAGCTTTTCAGGCTGTGTGTGCTGAATTCTTTTTTTAATTTTCTAGCTTAATTGTTGAAAACTTTATCGAAGGGAAAGTGATGCAGTGTTGCAAAAAAAGAGGAAATATAGAAAATCTAAGATATCAAACACTGTATTGAAACAATGCTAATAATAACAATATTATTGCATAGCATTCGATGAGTGAGTGTGGTTATAATGCAAGTCGCATAATGACGTGTTTATGCTTACTCTCTCTTTCTATTTATCATTGCGGAAATTATTTTGTGTGAATCTCATATACAACAAGAAATTGAACGTGATTTTCTCGTGTTTTGAGTTTGGAATTTTAATTTTACTGCCTGCACACATTTATTTGATGTTCGAATCACATATACGACATAACGTATTTATGATTAATTATTCGGCACAGTATCCATGCCATTGTGCATCCAATATAATTGTATTTGTTTCATATATGCGGTTATATTTGACAACAGTTTTTGGGACTTCGTTTTTGTATGTAATTGGTTTGGGAATTCATTATTGTCTACATAAATTTTATTCACTTTTCGAAATCATCGCACGAATACAATAAAAACAACGACGACAATGATGATGAAAAAAGACATGAGAAACCTATACACCGATAATGTTACCGTCTCAGCAAGTTATTGAAGTTGCAGAATTTTTAATGGATGTGCTGAAAAACTTTTATTTGAATATATTTTCGACGGTTTATTTACATTTAAATTGTGCTTCTCTTTCTTTTCACAACAAAAAGGCAAAAGTCAATGCCCGTATCCGGGAGATCCCCCGAATGGTTTGATAGCACCACTCAAATTTCACTATGATCCTGGCGATTATTTGAGCGTTCAATGTCGACCCGGTTTTGTTGAATATGGTACAAACACAAATGGACCACCCGAAAGACCGAGGTAAGTCTGAATTCCACTAAAACAAATGTTAAAACAAACATCAGAAGTCTGGCATTCGAGGCAGTTTCCGTGACGATTTTATTACCGCTTTTTAGATGTTTGCCGGATGGTAATTGGTCGGGTCCAGTTCCACAATGCCGTAACTACGAAGAAGTCTAATCTAAATAAAACCTACAATCCGATGCAAAACAGAAAGTTTATCTCTCAATAAACACAGATTATCCAATTTTCCTCTAACATTTTACAAATTTAAAATCCCAATTGTTTATAATTATTAAGAAAAAAAATATTTAAATGAAAACAACAACAAAAAAAAGAATATTCTAATTATATCAATTGAAAGATAGATTAGCTGATAACCCAACTACAAAAAGCTGAAAATACAAAAAAAAAAAACATTCCATTAGTTGGATTTGTTTGATCTCGTATCAATTTTACAAGAATTTGCATTCCAATGTAACATATATATAAAGACGAAAATATCAAATCAAAGTATTAATTTTAATACAATGTAAGCATATCAAAGGAAATGAAAATCAAACGGACAAATGTTTGGAACGAAGAATATAAATACGAGTATGAAAGAGAAACAAAATAGACATAGATTGAAAAATAGACAAAGCTAAAAAAAAAGTTTTATCAAATGTTTTGCAAACGAAGTCGTAACACACACTGTGCATCATATGGTGGCACGGTGAGACAGAGCGAGAGCAAAAATGGAGTGAAGTATACATAGTTTTTCAATGAGAATAGTTTATGTATTGTACATAAGTGCATGAGCAATATATTTTCTTCTTCTTGGTCAATCCAATTTTATCATGACAATTATTAGTTTTAAAAGTCCAATGATATCTTTAACAACAACAACAAATTATTAAATACAATATTCGCTGTTCAATCAATAGATTAGTTTCGATCGAAAGTATTTTGGGATCGAGCCATTTCTTGAGCTAAAAGTGACAGCGAATTTGTTGTTTGGCACAACTATGTGAAAGATTAAGAGCAACAACGATAATAACTGAAACAGCAACTGCAGTACACACAATTTCATTTTCGTTTTTGCGTTCATTTAATGGCAACAAGTAATGTAACACGTGTAATGATTTTTAGTGGCAATAAAATACTGAAGTTTCAAGAACAAACCAAATAACCAGTAGTTTTACTTGAATTTCATTCAGTTCATTCGGCTGAAACGCATATTGCGACTATGATGACGGTCTGTGGCACCAAACGATGAAACGGTGTCGAATGGAGCGACAGCAACAATAACAGTGTTGAAAACGACAATCGACTTTTTTTCACTCTCGGCTTGATGTTTTTCAACATCAGTATAAAGTCGAGAAAAGAGTCGAAAGACTACTAGCATATCGAAAAATGTGCGCTGATTCAAAGGTAAGTGAGGATTTTTTTTCTTGAACGCAGACATAAAATCGTACGATGTCATAGAGCGACTAATTGCATTGAATATACTAAATAACGGGAAAAATGTGCACAGCATCTACACACTACAGTGCATAACAATACTTTGGTGCTCATGCATAATAAGAAATGTTGTAATAATAACAACAACAATAAAAGGACAACGAAAACGACGACGACGACGACGACGACGACAAACATCAAGTCTCGCCACTCGAACTCAGTTCAACACATAAAATATTCAGCCGCACTGCAGAACATTTCATAGACACTTCATTCAGTGTTTGTCATTCGTATATTGAAGTGTGTTTTAAATAAATTAGCTCTATATTTTGTCTTTCATTGAAAACGGCATATATGTATTTGTTGAGAAATTTTGCTTATTAAAATTCTAATTTAATTTGCTACATATTGACATTCTGTTGGAATTTATTTTACATTTTCGTCAAACGTCTTTTCACATAAAATTAAAAAAAAAAAAAAATAAGAAATACACATTGAAAGAGAAAATCATGGCCTGTGACATAATTACCGAAAGTCTAATAAAAGGGATCATAGTGGCCAGTTCAAGAACGGGTATCAAGTTGGAGCAAATTGCAAGTACGTATCACGATTATAAAATGAATTACGCTGAATTATAAAAAGAAAAAGTGAGAACGAATAATTCCAAACTGGATATACATATATATATATATATATATA
>NW_022197846.1:3465718-3526492 GCF_009176525.2 Contarinia nasturtii | reverse complement strand
TTTTTTTTACTATTGGTATATGATTCGTGCGCTGATGAAGAAATCTAAAGTCTCTAGATTTGACCGAACATTTAGCCAAGTATACAATATGTTGGTAAAGTTTAATAAATTTTTATTCGGGTTGCGTTGATAGAAAAAGAAGCAGACAAAATATGTTCAAAGTCGTATAAAGTTCACTTGAAAATGATGGTCTGATTGCATTGCGCCAAAGGTCTGATACTGTTAATTAAGTCGGTGAAGGTTGAAATGATGCCATTCATTTTTACTACCGCGTTATTTTCATTTGTGATCCGTGTCACCAGATGCACTACCATCTCTTAATTAATCTAATCGACTGGCCGAATCTGGCAAGTTCAAACGATATTCGATTGCGAAAGCAAGAGCAAATCGAAGAAAATCCGTTAAAAAGACGAACATCTCAAATAAATGAAATCAAAATCTCGTTTCGATGTTTACGTTGTAATTTGTTTTATTATTAAAAATATTGCCACTGTTATTATTTTGCATGCATTTTTACGTGATTAGTTTCTGATTAAGTTAAGCGCCGTTAATCACGACATTCATCGTACCCATTTTTACATAAAGATAAGACAAAAGCGTGGCTCATTTTTCCCCATTCAATCGAGAGACCGAAACATTTACAAACAATAAACAAAAACATCAGACAGTCGCGGCTCAATATAATTTTAGGATTCCCTGAAACGCTTCATTTTTTCCATCGCTCAATTGAAATTCCAATCGATTTTTTTTTTAATCATTGTCATAAACAACATGTCGTTCAGTTAATTAGTAAGAAGAGGTCATCTGAGGCCTGTGAGATATATTAAATTTACAACCATTTGTTGGCAATAATGTGATATCGGCCGTCATTTCTTTTCGTTTCATTGTTGAATGTGAAATGTACAGTTGTGGACAGATCATACACCGATATTGATGAGATGCCACAGAAAATCAATTGATATTGGTGACGTCATAAATCGTTTCATCGATACTCATGTTAATATAATAACCGTACATAAATTTAAAATGAACAAATTATCTCGCTTTGACGACCTTTTGAGGTCGATCTAAAGTCCAGCAATTGAAAACGCGCGCACACTTACCCGTACAACAAATATATCACATACTGTTTCGAGTGGTTGCGCGAATTGCGGAATAGTCGTCACAACTAACACACTGTTACCTCGTGCACCTCATGTTAATATGCACATATTTCTTAAATGCTGATATGGTCGAAAACAAACACACAAACGAAACACCATCAAATCTAACCAAACATTGCGTTGGACAAACCAGCCAGCCAGACATAAAATGCAACGATTGAATGACTGTGATGTGAAACGGAAATGTTTACTACACAAGAAATAAAGCAAAAAAGAAGAAAAAAAATCAGCGGCAAAAAAATCGCGTCACGTCAAAGAAACAATTTTTTTGGCAAAGGCATGCAAATGAGAGTCTGCATGGCAAATGCAGATAAAACAAAAACACTGTTCAATGTTCATGCTCCTTATAGAATTCTCTCATGCCAACAAACACACACACCGAATTATAAACGGTATTGACTTTAATATTCAATAAGAAAAATGGCAGCAATGAAATGCAGGTTTCATAGCATGATATTTGTCTAAATTGCACTTGAACAGATTTTTTCTTTCATTCGAAATATTTAAAAAAAAAGTGTAATACTAAAACAACAGACAGAAAAGGCAAACGAACGAGAAAAAGGCATGTATACACACAACAAACTAAAGAGTCATCGTAGTCGTCGTCTTCGTCGTCGTCAGATAACAGATGATGAGTAGCATCATGCGATGTGTACACACGCACGAAGAAAGTTGATGTTTGTTGCGATACGATCGTTGTTGGATTCACTCCGGTGTTGGCATCGTGTTCATGGATTGACCAACGTTCGTTTTTATCATTTGGTCTTATCTTTTTTATCATCATCATCGTCGTCGCCGTTCTCTCAATTCGCATCAGTGTACTGTTGACGACCTGAGCGCGAAATAACAAAAAGAAAATATGGTGCCAGTGGAAGGCTATTTGTGTTGATATTGATGTGATGTTTTCTTTAAACATTAACTGACGACTAAGTATATTAAATTATTGGCAGTGGTGTGTGTGTGTTCATGGGTGCGCGAGCGCTGAGCATCAGTTAAAGGTAAGATAAACAGGGCTTTTATTCAAGTGCAAATCAGTAACAGTCCGATTGAATCTAAATCGCATGGATATTCAGTACCAAATAAATTCACAAATTTTATTGTTATATTTCTGTTGTACACAAGTGTGAGAGACCAAAATGTGCTATGGTGATCTTTTTATTTTTGTCACATAATTTTTTACGATCGTCACATGTACAATATGTAAAATATATTTCACAAAAGTTATTGCTATTATCGTGTCCATTTGGTGCTCTTTTCTCTCTTCTTCTCTCTACCAATTTCTCGTTCATGATTTTCAATGCGCTACAATGCGACTTGTCACAATGATTATATTTTGTGTCTTCATTCCCATGTATCAGTGTTGGCTATTTTCTGCTATCGCTCTCACTCTCTCTCTCTCTCTCCCTCTGTCACATAGACAGAACACGGGCCTTGTGTTTTTGAAAATGCTAAAATTTATATTTATTACATTGATATACAACACATTTTATTTAAATATTTATTTTATGTTAATGCCACATTAAAAATATTTAGATGCTTTTTCTTGTTAATCGATTTTTAATGATAATTTTTTGACTGCCGAACTGGGCTCTAAGATTTTACATCGCGCATCAAGAGCGCTCTTTCGATGTGATACGATTCCGCGCCATGACTTTATTTTGTTGAACGAATGTGTCACTGTGAAAGAAAGAAGCAATATTCTCACATAGAGCAATCAAGCCAACGAAAATAGCTTAAGAGATATGCCATCAGGGATAAAAATGTATACGCTTCCATCGCATATACCTATGAACAATAGATAAATGGTTAAAAACTGATTTGCATACCAATTTTCAGCTATCATACGATTTTTTTATCGGCTTGTTCTCTTTTTTCATTCTGCGAATTCCATGTGATAAAAAATAAATTAATAAACAACTTGTATTCGTTCTGCATGGTTACACTTCAATTAACTAGAGTGGGGAATAGATCAGATTTGTCTAAATTCATCTGTTTTGTTGTGTTGATTGTTCACAATCAAGCATTATTATTATTATTCTCAATTTACTGAAGGCGAGTATAAAATAAAGCCCACTGAAAAGCAAGCGCATATACGAGATAGAAATAGGATAAACAAAATTCACGCACACATGCGAATTGGGCGAAAATTAATCAAACAAACAAAAGAACCCAACCAAATTAGATACAAGCAACGGTCATGTAATAAATTATCGATGTGAAGAGATAAACCTTTCATCAGCCACACTTTTTTTAATGTACAAATTTTTGTCTACACTTCACATACATCATTACTACTACCAAATTGATTTTCCTGTATTTTCCACCCACAAATTGCCACACACTCAATTAATTCCGTACTGCCGCCATAGATATAAATGTAAAAACAAAACTACGAACGAAAAGTATACGTTTCTACCATCAGTGAAACAGATTTATACGAGTAATCTGTGCTACCTACAAATAAATTTGTATACATTTTTCATTCTCTTCAGTGCTATAGTTTTCATTGGTCAGAATTGTTCGTTTTCACTAAAAAGAAAAATGTACACACTTTTAATATTATCGTTTGGATGAGAACACCCACCAGTTTCAATGAATTTGACACACAATCAAATAAAAGCAAACCAAATCAATACATATTAATTTAAATTATACAAATTTTGCAATAATTATTTACTTTTTCGATATTCGTCATAGCCGAATCAGCGAATGAACAAACGAACCGAACGAAAGACAAATTAACAAATGGATGACTACAAAAGTCGTAAATCAAATGTCAACAATATCAAAAGTCAATATATTTGTTGCTACTAATCTCATCAAAAATTGGTGTGGCATGATCAATTTTTCAGAATTCAATGAATTTTCATTCATAAAACACGCTTGTTTCACACTCTTGATAATCGTCACAAAACTATGCCCGCTCATAAATATCAAATGAATTATTTATTAACTAACATCAATTTATAATTAAAAGTCGATTAATTGCATTTCCAACTGGCTAAATAATAACAAACATTTTTATTCAATCAATTCACTAATAGACACTCGTGTGTCAACATTAAATCATTAAATATTAAATATCCCTGCACACAAATCTATTTATGTATTTTGATTTGGACAGATGGTTTATGCAAACGAGAAACAGACACATAATTTGCAATAGACGAATGTAATCATTTTAGTGAGACAAATAAATATCACAAATCATATTAATGTCAAAAGACATAGGCTAGAATGAATAAATGAAATCGAATTAGTTTTTGATTTGATTGAAATTCTTGTGTGGCGCGTTTGTGTTTTGGCACGTAAGTGCTTTGATTAAATGTTAATCTAAGGCAGTCAATTGATAAAATGACCATGTTCATTGAACACCTCTGGCGTTTGATTATTTTTAACGAGAGGGGACGTGAATATCGGAATATTTTATGCGTTAGATAAATTGACAATCGTGTTGCTTTTCTTGTCTTTCTTATATCAATCGATTGCGTTTGAATTGTATATTATTTTATTTATGTATCACGATTTTCAATGCGTAATTAATTAGCATTTTTATTATGATTTATGTGAGAAAAAAACCTAGTTTGCTGTATGAAGAAAATATCACATAAGAACCATTTAAATTGATTGCGTTGCGATTCTTTTCTTTGGCATGTTTGACTTTTCAAAATGCACAGCTTTATCAAAGTTACAGCTGGAATAGAAATTGCATTCATAATCGAAATATGACTGAAAACTTGGTATTTTTTTATATATATATTTTAAATGTGCTTATCGTTCTTAAATTCTCCGTGAATGCACGGAATAGCAGAGAGAAAGAATGTATTAAGCAAATACAATATTTGAGTTGAAGAAAAAGTGAGATTGTACAAAATGTATCGTAAAATACTAATCAAAACAAGATTGCTTAACTACCTGTCGACCGCATCACCGTATGGCCGATGCTGAACTGAGTGAATGTGTATACAATTGCACAAAAGTTCAATGGTCTCAATAAAAAACAATTAACCACATTTATGACTTTGGCGAAGAGAAAAACAACATAAAACAAAAACGTCGAATTGTAAGTCCCACATCTAGTCGAATATGCAAAGTAAAATCCATTTTGATTCTATTGAAACTATTGAAACTGAAATCAACACAAAATCGTCGAGTGTGTAAATGTGAGTACAATAATCGACCATATATAAAATGTTATCGTTTGCTTAGACCTCATTTTAATTCGGTGTTCTCCCCGAAAAAAAAAAGAAACAAACACACACACACAGCTATACACATCAAAATGCACCGTAAAATGCACATAAAATGCTTGCTCGCTGGCAATGCGCCTCGCTCTCGGCCATTTCAATTTTTGTAAAACTATGCGAATTTGCATACAATTAAAAGGCGAATGTTTTTTCTTTGATTTTATTACCGGTTGCGCAATTCAACTCTTTTTTATCGAATATTTAAGATTTGCCCGGTTTATTTTCAGCCGTGTATATACGCGCGATTTTTTTTTACCTTTCGTTTTGCAAAAAAAAACGAGTTTACAAATTGTACATTTTTAGTGGAAGTAACGTAGAATATAACAACATTATCGTATATATATATATATAGCATTTGGTCTAGAGAATTCATTTCATTTCGTTGTGTGTTTATATATAAAAACCGGTAGCAAATAAATCAATCAAAGGAAGTTCGTGTGTCAATACTGGCACACTGGTTTTGCCTTGATTTTTTTACTCTTTTTTCTGTGTTCTGTTCCACATGCATCATCATACTATACGAACGCAATCGTCGAGCGAGAGAATACGCGTTCGCACAATTTACAGAAGTGATAAGAAAAGTGTACACAAATCATGATTCTGTTGGTGCCGCTGTTTCTGTTGTTATAGACGATTCGGTTTGCTGACAATCGCTTGTTCGATTTTTGTTCGATTTTCGATTAAGACGCGGAAGATCATGATTGAACAATTATGGTTCAACTAATTCTACTAATTGATCAGCAATTAACACATTTCACCTTTTATCTAACATCATTTCAAACATTTCGATCGACATTAAATCTTGGCGCACAATGACACGGCCACGCCAATCTTACGTCAATCCAACGATAATAATTATTAACAATCGACACCACTGTGTATTCTGTCTATTCACCAAAAGAAATGTTGAACTGATTGACTTGGAAGTTAGAAAGTCTACCACTATCACTATTGGGTATGTAATGCAAACACATACAATGACAAACAAAAAAAGAAGAACCTTTCAAATGAATAACACTAACTGAAAATATGTTGGTTATCAAGTGTTTACAATTGACATTGTTGTTAGTCGCCTTTTCGCTTTCAATTTAGGCATTTAACCGAATGTGCGCTTCTGAGTTTGTTGAAATATGCCGGTAAATGTTGTGTAGATAGAAGCAAATATTAATGGGAGTAGTTTTTGGGGCCGGTTTGCTTTTTTTAGTAGCATAATGAGAGAGTGATCAAGGAAACTAAACGAGACAGACAATCACAAAGCAAAATGAACATACTAAAAAGCAAAACACACAACCTTAAACAATAAAACAAAACAGCAGCGTGGCGGGTGCATAAATGTCAAGGACAATTAATTTATACAAAATAATTTATTACTATTACATGTTTTCAACTCTCAGTGTTAAGATAAAAGCAAGATATTATATATGTATTGAGAGAGAGAGAGAGAAAGAGAGAGACGAACAGTAACTACAACAACGAAAAACACCTCAAGTATGTTAACCATAATCACATTGTCATTGTCTTTAGTCAAATATACACTGTAACAGTGAACGAGCAGCATGTTTAAGTAAATTTGAACATGATGCGAGTGGAATCGAGAGACAGAGAGAAAAAGTAAAAGCCAGCACAGCTTTAGTGATACTTAATAGATTTTTTGTTTTTTTTTTTAAATTGTTTCTGCGGTTCGGTTTTTTGTTTTTCATAACACAATTTGCGATTATATTGAAGAGTGTCGGTGTTGTACAGCTATCACCATATCGGTCGGTGATGATGGTGACAATAATGACGATGAGGTAACTATAGCTGGTGAAGTGAATACGGCACATGAGTTAATGTATGCAATGAAAGAATGAGAAATGCGTTTGATTGCCTGTCGTTGTGGGCTTACCAGACGATTGGTAAAAGGCCGTGCAAAGCATTGGAAGGCTAAAAGGGCAAACACATAAAATGTGCACACAGCGCTTCGCATAACATCAGGCACATACAATGTATGTGTACTTTGTACAGCACATCTATGTTTCATATGAGCATCGAACGCAAAAGCCAGCAAACAAGTAACAATTAACATACATTACTTCTTTTTTTTTCAATTCTCTTCTTGAACATCGGACAAAGTCAAGATGTCAAGTTTTAAATGCATTTCATAAACAAAAAAGATACACATACAATCAAAAACATCAGTCGCATTGAGCAAATCCCCAAAACATTCATCGCTTCTGTACCTTTAATAGATAGATTTTCCTCGAGATTTGCATGAAAATTGTGTCGCACTGTGACGATTTTGACATTGTAGACCCTCTCGTGTGTGTGTGTGTGTGTGTGTGTGTGTGTGTATTAGTGTCTTTGCTGTTTTCAAACACGCCATTCATTTATTCATCAGTTAATAATGCATTTTATTTGTAAACAACGATTCTTCACACATATTTAGTTGGTCGATCATCGATTTTGATGTTTTACAAGATTTTTTTTTCTTCTCAAATTCTGTGTCGTTGTCAGCAATACAACTACAACACGTGTGCGATTTAGACGAAATGTAAACATCAATTTGATGTGACTTGAAAGGTGCTGTTTTCGCTTTTGTTACTTGATGACATTTCGTTCGTGATCCATTAATAATGGCACATTTGCTACTGAAAACTCGTTCGCCTATAGTCGTACAGCAAATAGATAGTGCGCGCACGCACTATTCAGATTGATCAATTAAGTGGTTTAACACAATTCTGATAAGCATTATGTAAACAAGTAAGGTCTAACTATGAAAATCTGTCGTTCAACGGATTTATTTCGTGCGGCGCCTCTCACATAAATCATGCAAATTTTTTCCACGTCAGCAGAAAACCACGTTTATCGAAGTTTGTCATTTATGTATTCTCTGTTGGCATAAAATACCGGATGGAATTTCCCCAAGAAAATTTTGATGTAACAAAAAGCGGGCCAGCTTTGTATCAAGTGATTTTCATTCACAGAGTCTCTTCAAGAACATGACGGTTATATGGATTTTAACGAACAAAAAATTATAAATACACAGTGAACATTTACGGAATTTTTTTTTTTCTAATTTCGATTTTTTTTTCTTCAATTAAATACATATGTGTGGAGTGATGGAGAGTTATCTTCTTATTTATTCTACAAGCGCAGTTACAATTCATCTTCATTAGAAGCAACTTCTTGCATTCTGAATGATTGTAATAGTGAGAGAAGTGAAAAGAAGAGATTTTGTTTGACGCAATGTTTATATTAAATTACACGTTACTATTTGAATACAATAAATCAAAATCTTAAGTAGACAACAATGTAAGCGCCTATGGATGATGTAAATAATACTTGAAACACATACTTACAGAAAGAAGAGCATCGAAGCAAGCACACCATGTCATGTTGGCATGTATTCATAGTTCCGTTCTTCTTCCGATGCGCAAGGAATCCACAATGAACTGGTACTGTTAGATACCGGTTGCCAAAGCGTTTACATCATTACAAAACGCGCACACACACACACGCGTGTTGCTATTTTCACCATCGTAAATATTTTTACGTTTTTTGTTCCGTCGCTATTGATAAAAGCAAGAAAGAAAGACAAACTTATTTACATTTATGCATGCCTATTTATAATTATCAATGTTTATTTATTAGATTGAACTTGAAAACTTGATTCGAAGGCGAAACATAACAAGACACTAAACAAAAAATATATAATAATCATAATAAAAACGACGAGAAAATCGTTTAAATTCTTGAAATCTTTCGTGTGTACACATCAAAGCGTTTCTCTTCATTTAGCGCTTTTCTTATTCTTTATTTTTTTTCCAATTTTCACATTCGTGCTGGGTTCGGACTCAAATGTTTATCAGCAATATTTTTTGTATGTACAATTGAATTAAACACAAGAAGAAAATATTATTTCTCTCACACTTTTTTGTTGGCCTGCTTCTTGATCTAGTCCAAAAATAGTGCCACACATAGATTATTCTTTTAATTGAGTTAAGGTTACATAAATTTGTTTAACGTGTGATGAATGCACAATTGATGTATCTGAGTGAGTCCCTGAGTCAATGCAAAAGAAAAGAAGAACCAACTACATAGGAGGACACACCATTAACAGAATCAAGATCGAAAAAGAGAGCATTATGAGTTGTGTAACATTTAAATGAAATTGAATCTTTCGCTTTGTTATCATAAAGCCAATGCTGGTTTTTTTTTCATCCCAAAATAATGTGTCGTGCCTAGAACACATTTAATGCAGTTACATCAAAATAAACACCAGAAGATGCAGAGAGAAAACATCTACCGTAAAATGCATACAATCACGCAAAGAAATTCTACAACAGCTTTTTTTCGCTCGAATTGAGCGAATCTTTAACGCGCGTTTCTTCTCCCCATTTTTCTTCCACTATTCTTCGGTGTATTTTGTTGTAATACAAAATAATTGCTCCGACTTGCATATAACAAGCATATCGAACCGATCGACCCTCGCTCGATTTTTATTTTGATGATTGAGTAAGTTAGCATACAAAATAGATCAGATAGTTGTGCGCATCGTTATGGAAATGATTTACCAATGGTACGAATGTTATATGCTTCGAATGATATCCAATAACGTTTTCAGCATTGTGTTAACAATTTGCATAATTCTCGTTGTTTTGCAATTCAAGCGTGGTTCTACACGGCATCAGAATCTTTTTCATTGAACCGTTTGGTCGGTTTACTTAACGCTTCATTTGGTTGGTTGAGCCAACAGTCGATATGCAATTCGGAAATATCATGTAATAGAGTCCAATGACTGATGCGTACGATTGGCATGTAATTGTTGAAATTTTGGTTGGTTACGTTACGCAGTGATAGAGTTTTTAAACAGGAAATACGATTTGGTTTCGTTTTAGTTTGTTCATAATAGCTTAACCATTTTCCATGATTGAGCATTTTTTTCCATTTATCGAGCTTGATTTTAGAGCGTAAGTACATTTTTCCACGAATATAAAAGAAAAGTCAATTCCCTACTTTTCCGTGAATTCATATGCAAAAAGTAGTAAACACAAGCAATGCACCAGAAAAATAAGCACATCCACACATTCATGAAAATCAAATCTGAAAAATCGACAAAAATGAAAAAAAAAAAAACGAAAGAAGTACACACATAAAATTGACGCCCACTTATTGCGTGCATAAATTATTTGTTTTTAATATACATGTTTGCAAAAAAAAATAGTGTTGCATAAGGTTTTCTATGTGCGAGAAAGCGCGCATTTGTTCGCACATTTCGTACACGTACAATTGCATATCATACATGTTCAAAAGAGCAATCAAAGACTTTATGTACATTTATACAAAGATACAAGCGGCACGCAAACGAAGCGAAATAAACAACACCACCAACAAAAAAACACGGCCAAAAATCAGCAAGAGATTTTTACAATTTGCTATAAAAATCAAATTTGCAGCAAAAAAATAATCCAATAAAAAATGTTGAATCGCTTGGTGTTGTAGACGCTCATCGTGAATTCTGTCGCCTTAATAGTTTCAGAATAATTTTATATCCAAAGAATCAAATCAACTTGATAGTTCATAAAGTGAAACACACACATAATATACACATAAGTGATCGCCTTGAATCAGGTAATCCAGCTTAAACACATCGATTAACATTTGAATAGGTGCGTATGCGTTCGCGATTCTCCATCGTTAGCTTACACCGCTTTCTAAATAAATGCAATAATTTTTTTAAAATTTACTTCGTAAATCAAATACGAAATGCACGTTTTATGATTGTGCGATATCAAAATGTCAATTTATCGCATGATTATCATCATCGAAAGAAAAAAAAAATTAAAAAGGAGACTTATTGAAATTTTTCAAAATTACCATTCATAGACGCAATCAACATACACAGTTTTCAACAATTATCCGAACCATAAAATCGACTTAATTACGATGAATCAATGCAAATGACCGAAACATTTAGTTTTTTTTTCTTTCAAATAAACACTATTTACGAGTAACGGTAATTGCGCGGTTAATATGAGTAGTGCAATAAGAATATATCATTGGTATAAAAGAAGTTGTGAATCTATCGCTATGGCATTAAAAACGTTGGAAATAAACAAAAAAAAAAAGATTTCTCAAAAAAATATCCCTCCGCTAGCTCAACAATTATACACTGATCGACAAGCATTTCAAAAGCGAAAAAGCCAACATAATTCAGAATCTACTAGAAGTTCCAGTATTTCCATCGTCTGAAGTATTGCAAATTCAATGATGTGTATAATTTTGACAACCACTCAATCAAATTGCGTTTTGGCAATATTTTCTGAATAAAAAAGTCCAACCGTAGTCAGTTGAAAACCTTCAACAAAAAACATTTGGTTTCATAAGAAAATAGAGGGACTTGCACACGAATCTAATGTAGATAAATTCATGCTATAATTTTATTAGCGAAAAATATCAACGCATAATTTTCTAGGCAAATAATTGCCATGCGGCATATAAAACTTTTTGCCAATTAAACATTTCGAATGATTGAAATTCTTTTTGAGGTAAGCAATTAAAAGTGTCAAGTGGAATTCCAGTCGCTTGTTGTTGTTTTTTTTTTTCACTCAAAAGCTAATTCTTTTTTGGCTTGTTGATGCATTGGTTTGTATTGTCGCCGTCAAAAGAGGAGATGATAGAAAGAAAGAGCATAGAGAATTCAGAGATTATTTGAGATTTTGAGTGTGCATCCTTTAAATTGTCGTGCCATTTGTCACTTGCAGTACCATAAGTAAACATAGAAAATGCATGTGAACATCTGGGTTCACAACTAAAGTCAATCCACTTGCAACACACTCTCCCAAGACACATACTATATTGTTGAATATGAACAGTACCATGTTTTTCATTCAGCACCAATTTAAAAAATGCCACCAATTAATTTAGTTCAAAGGGCATAGCGCTTTGACAATAAGACAGATTCAACACGAGCCACTTAATCCATAAAAAAACCAGCAGCAACAACAACAAACGATGAGATATGATGAGTTGGTATTACATTGTGTCGTTTTAACGTTGTGATTTTTAATGCCGTTCAATTCTCTTTTTCGCTTCATGTAGTTTAAAACACAAAAAAAAAAACTAACAATTTTTGTTCGTTCTTCGTTTTCGGATTTTTTGTTTCGGCTTTATCGATCGTGTAATTCGCATCTCTCTTGCTGATGTTTCTGTTGGAATGAAGATTGTCGATAAAAAAAGAGACATCAGTTTTTTAATTGCATCTTCTTGCACCACTACTAAATTACATTGCACATCTTTTTGATTTACATACTTTTATTCCTATTTCTTTTAGCCCAAGCTAATAATAAATCAACGGCAGTTCTTGTTTTATTTTCGACTTTTTTCTTCTTCTTCTTTTTCTTCTTAGCGCTCAGAGACACTTTCGTCTCGAAAATTGACTGCGGATTGTTATGCGACAAAAATTATTCAACCCAAAGAATTATTCGCTTCTCTTACGATCGTTTTACACTCTCTTTCTCTCTCTCTCTCTCTCTCTCTCTCTCTCTCTCTCTCTCTCTCTTATACACATAATCCTTTTGATTTTGCACACCAAAGAGAGATGCTGTTGTAATATCAACGTGGCACCGAACCGAAGAACATGTATCGTCGTCGTCAATGAGAAAACGGAGAGCAATTCAAAAATTAAATGAAAATCACGAAAAGCGACGGAAAAGACATAAACGCATACAAGAGGAAAACATTTTTAACGATTATTTATATTTCACAGCCTGCGAAAGGGTTTTATTCATTCAATAAGAATTATAGTTTTATTTCGCCGTACAACCGCTTCAAAAAGTCTCGTCTCCAAGAGAATAGAAGCATTTCCAAATCGATTTCCATCAGATGGAATCCATTTCTCATTGTATAACGCTTAAACAAATGTCGAATCTTGCCGAGAAAAATGAAAAACAATATGCAGATTTAAGGCAAACTACACAAACGTTTAACACAAAAAATTGAATGAATTAACAATAAAATTACGCACGCCAACATGTAAATGTTAATTTTAAAACCAATGGACTTATGAACCAAAGTTGATAATGCTAGTTTCATTGCATATTTTACCAAATCAAATTGTGCAATGGGCCATGTACTATGCCAAGAAGTCAGCGAACAATTCACAACAAGATCAATGCGAAATTGTGTGATGATGATGATGGCGACGACGACAAATAGCAATAACAACAACTATTCTTGGTGAACGAAATTCTCTAAAAATGAGAAAGATTGAGTGTGCACACACATATGTATACGCACATTCGCAATATATGCGCGCCCCAGTCGGTTCTGGCTGTCGTTGCACATTCAGCAAGTGAAGGAAGATTTATTGAAGCAATTTTAAATTAATTGTATGCTCTTGCATACATTTGTTTATTTTTTTTTATTTACACATTACCCATGTACTGCATAAATATCGCCTTTTTTGTTGTTGTTCGTTTTCTTCTTCTTGATATGTTTGCTCCACAGGTTTTGTGATTTTTCGCCGTACATCGTAAAAATTGAAATTGAACGTGTGAAATTCACTTCGTCGAAATGTTGTTCCAAAACATTCAAATGCCATTTCTTTCTTGAGTATTTTTGTTTCGATAAGCCGTTAACAACAAGCTGCAGCTCACTATGTCCATCTCATTGAACCTTTCAATACATTCAATTGATGTAATTTACACAAATAGTATGATTTTTTTTTTCATTTTTAAAAAAAGGCAGATGTTTGGATTTTTTTTTAAATGCCTTGTTGATTATATGCGTATATGTCTTGCAAATGAAAGAAGACGCAAAAAAACTACCGTATTAGCGTAATTTGAAAATGACATTGACCACTGTTATCAACATATGAACATTCGAAATAATGTGTTCCATTTGATTTGCATGCACACACATCAGTCAATATAATAATAATATATGTTTATAAATTGCAGCCCGACGATTCTTTTCGTCGCTTATTCTCTGTGTGTCACTCGCACACTTGCTCTGAACTGAATTTTGTTCTCTTTTTTTTTTTTTAATATTCTTCGACTCAATCGGAAATGCTTGTACTGAAATGAATGAATAAAATCCCAATGATATATGTGCACAAACAGTGTGCGTATTTGCGATTTTAATGTTTTTGTTGGCCTGTTGAATGTTGTTATGCCTTCAGTTCGGTTTCAATGTTCTTCTTGTTCTTCTGGTTCTTTTGATCATACTTTTCTGCTCAAAGATTTCGTGTTCAAGTGGTATTTGAGTGCGTTCTTTTTCCTTGGTCTAACCGTCTAAGAGATTTTTTTGACAGACAAAAGCATAAAAATAAGGAGACCTTTTCGTTTGTATACATTTTTTTTTTCGAATTGTATTGAGCAGAAGTCACATGTGAAGCTAGATTACTTGAGCAATTTTTTTTTTATTGTCTTAAATTCGTCATGAGATGCATTATTTCGGGATTATTGATGGTTTTTTCTCGTAATGTGAACGAAAGCCTTAACTTTCTCAAATGGTATAGATTGGTATAGATGACGATCGTCGGTCGACCGATATTCATGTGGGAGATCACTCAAGCGGCATTTCGTCAATGACACCAAATTTGCACCGATCATTTTCAACACGAAGCATTCAGAATGTTTCACATAAATAAAAGAGCACCCACAGCAATAATCATACATGAGCACCCAATCCCTCTCTCTCTCCCTCTCATTCAATCTTTGCATCGGTTGTATTGTGGAACACTGAAAAATTCCATCGACTGTGAAACACACCAAACGATCCGAGCACATCACACAAAAAACACAGTGTTTGATCATATTTCTTGTATTTCTGGTGCATAGTTTTGTTTTATATGAGTATTGAGTGGTCGGTGCATGGCGATTTTGGTTGTTACTATTTTTTCTTTTCTCTCTTTCTCTTACTCTATCTATCTCCGTTTGCTCGCTTTATTGGCATTGCTGCCCTGTAATTACATGTTGAATTGGCGAAATAAAACCAAAATGATACAGCTAAAGGGTAATAATCATATAATACAAATGATATGATACCAAACTGAGAAATAACAAATCCGTGAGCCATCCGAAAGCAACATGAGCAACCTAATGAATAAAAAAAAGAGAAGCAGAAAGAAAGAAAGAAAGATAAAAGAAGCTCATCGCAGCCAGCGTACAGAATGCAAAGAGTTCAAAATATAATGCAGGTTTCGAGAGATGTATAGCATTGAATGCAATCAAACGGGAACCGGCATTAACAATGATACCAGAAACAAAACCTCAACAATATCAACAGCAACACAGCTTTAAAACAGAAAATATGATGCAGAAAATCACCTCACAAGAAAGAGTGTGTGTGTGCGCGCGCACGAACAAAAATTGCACTCACAAAGAGAAAGAAGTAGATAACACACAAACTTTACAGTCTTGTTTGATATTTCGACTTTTTTCAATATCATTCGTTTTTCATTTCTTTTTGTGAGTTTTTATTATTGCAGCAGTTGCATTTGCCGCCGTCGTCGTCGTCATCACCATCATCATCATCATCATCATCATCATCGTCGTCGATGTTCTTGTCGTTCTTGTTGCTGGCTACATATTCGTCTCTCTTTGCTCTCTTTCACGATCTTTGGCTGTATGTTTATATGTTTTTTTTTCTGTGATTACCTTTTTTTATTATTGATTCATTTAAAAATGCATATAAAGTTGATATTCTGCCTGAAGTCTCCGCCAAGAAAGTTAAAATAATACTATGCACTTTTATTGTGCAATTCGATATCTTTTTTCTCCTTATATTTTCCTTTACTCTCTGCAATTTTCTTCTAAATGCTCAAATAAGCACGTATCCGGTTCAAAGACAATCACTTGCTGGTGCTTTTTTTCGGTGCGCGTGTTTTTCTCGTCAATGTTTTTTTTCTCTCGGATTTTGAATAAATTTTTCATTTATCATCCCATTTTAAAACATTTTTATGACTAAATGCTATAAAAATCAATGATGGAGAGAAGAAAAAGGGTTATCAGAAGGTTCTGATTAGAATAAATAAATCTCTCTTCATCTTGTATAGTAATTTTTCGATGTTTTATTTGCCAAAAGGGATGCGATCAAAACTCGTGAATAAAAAAGAAGAAGAAGAAGAAGGATATCGACGAACCGCGCGCTGTCGAAGAGTCCATTGTGGCGATTGCTATATAGAATACGAAAAATTCGTTAATCGCCAAAAGCACCATATGAAACAAAGTCAGGTTTAAATTGCATACTCCTAAGCCAATATCTTTGGCCGTTTTTGCTACTGTTTAATAATGTGTTTTGTTCACAATGAATCGCACGAAATAATATAAAATACAAAATGATATTTGGGATGTATTGTGTGGTTTGGATGTGATTTGATATTTGAGGGAGCAAAATGAAATACAAAAAAATAAAAAAAATGATAGATCGTAGCAATGCTATAGAATATCATTGCACAAAAACACATACACATATATATTTATAAATGTGTTTGTGTGTGCATCTGACATTCAAAGACGACAGAAGAAATTTCAAGGTATTAGCTACTGTACAGCGGTTAAATAACGGGAAGTGTCGGATGCCAAATAATATACAAGGTGATTGTATGAATTTCAAACTATAACAAGAATAATGATGAAATCCATCAAGTTCGTGCATGAATTTCTCTCATCAAATGAGTAGCAGACAGAGATAGAAAGAGAAATGAAAAATACTGTTAAACAGGAGACTTTAAAAATGTGTTGAAATGATCGAAATGTATTGTATCTATATCTCTGCCGGAAAGGATATAATGACACGATATTACCGTCATCAATGATGTGCGCTAGGCCATTTTTAAGTTCGAATTAAATACCGTTATTCAATGGGTTTTGATGAGAGATTATGGGCAATTTTATTGAAAATGTATCTAATCACATGAAAAAAAAAAATCTGAACGATTGAAAAGAACGAGAAGGCACGAATGGAGCCTATTTTTGCATTGACACACAACACACAACAAATCCATCTCAAAATCGTAGTAATTTCCTTGAATTCAGAAGGTTCTGTTTCTCGTAAATAATATACATAGTTCAAAATCTAATTTTGATGTGTATTTTTGGCTAGACGATATGTTTTGTCTTTTGCCAGATTTTAAACTAATCAGTATCAAAACACGCATACGAATTGCGGTACGCAGACAAAACGGATGACAAACGGAATGCGAAACAAAAAAAATCACGATATCAACTGAAGACGCATACACGAAATAATGAATAAGAATATTTATTTTTAATGACATGGTGACATGTCTTGTTTGTGTTTCGGTGTGCCGTTTGTTTTCTCTCTTTCGGATTGTCGTGAAATTTCTCTTGTCTCCCATTGCAAAATATGATTAGGTACATGAATCGAATTGAGAGTCATACATCAGAACAATACAAAAAAGAAACAGAACCAAATAAAAAGCGTCCATCGTTGAATATTTGCCGAATGCGAGTGTGTAAAATTTAATAAGCTCACGTCGCTGAATTCAAACTGATACATAAATGTGAATTGTTGATGCAGATGATGCGTATTTATTTATAAGCAATTTCGAACATAAATCAAATTATGCGGCGTTCAACAAACTGCACATTGCACACAAATCATGTTCATGACACAATTATGTCTGAACGACATTTCATCTATTTCGAAATAGGCAATATAATCCTTCGTCGAATTAAATTCAAATCTTCTGATCTGTTCTTTTCTCGGTTTATGTGTGTATGTGAGTTGTTGTTTTTTTTTTATTCGATCACATAGACGCACAAAATTGGAAGTGTTGTTTCTCCAATCTCTTTTTGGCACACATGATTGAGGCGAAAAAAAGGAACATTTTGTGAATACGTGTGATTTTTATATTTCATTAAAAATTAAGCTAAATTTACCATAAATAATAACAGAGTGTATTTTTTCTTTTTATTTCTTCTACCATTTTTACGTTATTTACAGCAGCAGAGCGCAAGATTTCTGGGTCCATCGCGAGAACGAAGTCCCACATTGCCAAATTCATTGGCTGGACAATGTGTTGCAGCTAATAACAATCATCCGTTACATCGGCCGTGTGCGTCATGCTCAACCGATTTATGTGAACATCATGCAACAAGCAAACCATACGGTCCGAGTCCAATATTCAATGATTCTTGTCGAAGGTAACATTTTTTTCGAATTTTTACTTCTGAATTTATTCCCTCATATCGACAACATTAAGACAACAAAAAAATACATATTTCTTGCATTGATGTTGTGAACGGGTATATACAGTAATGTATATTATATGTAGTAAGTGGTTTGCAGCTTTACAGTTGAATGAGAAAATGTTATACTCATCGCACAAAATACACACTCTCTCTCCCTCTCTCGTTGTCTATCTCTTGTCGTTCGCACGCATTTAAGTCATTGCAATAAAATTTAATTAGCATAAATTCGGTGCAGTTTTGGTAGATTAGCCACGAAAAGTAACGAATCGAGTGAAATGCATGTTTTTGCAAAATATTCACCATATAATTTAATTTATTTGCCTATCAACACCTCATTTGAGCTAGTTTCATCCGTGGAAATAGAAAATTTTCTGAAAAATTACCATCAATCACGTCTCAAGCGATTACATGCATTGTAATTAATGACTAATAACTTGCAGTCCAATTAGTCACAATAGTAAACAATTTACATTTTCTTTTTCAATTGTAAAAGGAGCCTTAGAAGTAAATGAAGCAAGGCTCGACCACAACGCCCATTAAATAATAATAAATAAATAAATAAAATGATTTATTTAATACAAGTCTCGATTATAAATAAAGCAAAAATGACGAAAATTTCTTTGCTTGTGGTTTTCTTTAAAATGGCATAGTTATGAACCAACCGATCGATCAATATTCGATGAATCGGGCATCGGATTCACAGATTCGCACATTGACAATCGGATAGAATGTACGGAGTTAGGAAATAGCGGAAAGACTTATGTTCAAATGAAATCCGAACCAGCTGGTGGAGCGAGTAGCCCAGAATCATCAGCAGAAGTTGGCAGTGGACCGGATGATTGTGCTGGATGTGGCCGTTTAATACAGGTACACTTGTTTTATCTAAGAGCAAATTAAAATGTTTTTTATTTATACTTGACGTCAATGCTGTTCAAAGTCTAAGGAACTGATTCTAATCTTCACTTTGTGTGTGTGAATTCGCGTTTTTTTTTTCTCTTTCTCCCTCTCCCTTTTCATCGTAATTAGGATCGTTTTTATTTATCAGCTGTTGAGAAGCGATGGCATGCCGCCTGTCTACAATGCAGGTACCTATAGAGCTTGTTATTGGATCCTCGACTATTTTATTTATGTGTTGTTATTTGTTTTTTCTTCTCCAGTATATGCCAACAGCTTCTTGAAGGTGAAACGTCATGTTTTTCGCGTGGTGGAAATATTTATTGCAAATCGGACTACTACAGGTAGGAATTTTAAACCATTGTACAATTAATTTTCATTTCATTGTTCGATTTCGGTTATGTTGGGCTACTTGTCGCTCAAGATTAAGACAAGGGAAAAATTATCTACACACTATGAACAATAACACACACAACAAACAGAAAATAATTCAAGTGTAAAACAAAACGAAAAATTGAAAACATAAATAAATGAATAAACGAAATAAAAAAAAAAAGAAATAAGAATCGAGTACGTTCAAAGAGAGATAAAAATCTCTCACTGCAATTGATATGCATACAGTCAAATGGTGTCAATCTAATTAACTTATAGCAAAGTTCAATGTGCACGAAAAATGTGAGAAAGAAAAAGAGCAATATAAGAAAACATTCTACATGCACTTGCTCATGCAACCAGCTGCGAGATTCATATCGAGCCACAAAACAACGACAGAACGAACGAACATGAACAACAACAACAACAAAATGGCAATTCATTGGCAAGAAATAGATACAAAAATCATGGAGCGCGATGTAATCGGTTGCCGATCGGATCGGCGTATGTTAAACAAATTATATGTAGCACATAGAGATTAAGAGCGATTCGCTAGGTACAGTAATCGAGAAAGAAAAAAATCACTTTTATGAGAGTGTCGAGTGTGTTATATAAATCTAGCAATCGTATGCGATTCTACTCAAAGATAAAGTAAAATGCATAGATCGGGCACGCTTACCATCATGCACAGGAGAAAACGAGACAAAATCAAATAGATAGATGAAGAGTGAAAAGGAATTAAAAAGAAATCAATTCATTTAACATAAGCATTCAAAAGATATAGACGACGACATCGTGTCGATTTGCCTATTCATCGCTTTTGGACGTTATTTTTTTATATGCAAACACATAAAATGGAACGATTGATAGATCTCAACACCAAAACTCAATGCAAAGTAGATCTGTATTGAACTCATTTTAACGCTAGCATGCATGCATTGCAAACACTACATAAAATTGACAGAATGGTCTCGACAAAAATACCAAAACACAAGGGAAACCATTTTCAACCTGCAAACGATCATGTTAAAAATGGATTTTTCACTGGTAGCACACTAAAACGCTGGTGATGTTTTTGCCATTTCCATTGCACCGTACACCTTGTGTAAAACACACCAAATTATCACTGAAGAAAAGTTTATGGTGAACACGACATGGCACTTCACAATTCACAGCCAATATCAGAGTTTGAAACGAAAAAAACCATCCTATTGCATACGCTTCGGTTTCGCCATTTCGTTTTCTTTCTTGAACGCAGCCCAAATAAATGTGGCAAACGGCAACTTGTGCACTTTACTAAGAGCGTGTTAGTTGATGTGTTCACGGCGTGATTTCCGCAAATTCATCAATTTGATACATTTCATTTTGGCCATGGCACAAAACTTTATATGCACGTTTTCCACACGCATCAGCAACGGTAGCACCAGCATGTGCAAATGGATTTCTGTTCGCGTAAAATGCGAATTCAAAAGCAAGAAAAAAAAAACACTGAAATGAATGAAAGAAATGAAATCAATGCACCTGTCTTGGACACTTCGAGCGTGTTTTCATTCAATTGTAAATATTATTGATTTCGCTGTCTGTTCATTTCAATACATTTCACTTTAATTTCATCGTTTGAAATTGATATTTCAAAAGGATTTCAACCATATAGTAAATTATTGTTGCAAATTGAAACGAGCGTACACTGTCACATTTGACAGTAATTACAATAATTTGTCCACAATTTTGTTGGTCTGAAAAACGATTCTATACATTTAACATTAATTCACAATTGAATTTTGCAAGATAAAGGTATTTATAATTCGTGCAATTTATGCTTTCTCTTTGTTCAAATAATTCGAGAGCACAGCAATAGCAGTGAAAAGGGAAAAAACATTTAATCAAATTGAAATGTACAGTTTATCTGATATAATTATGTAAATTTGATATAATTTCAACTAATTTGTTATTATCGTTTGCATTTGATTTTCTATTTTATCAAAGACGGATGGAAAGGAGACGCACGAAACTATTTTCAAACAAATCGGCGATTCGTTATTAATTGAAATTTAATTTCGGTTGGTTGTTCGCTAAATTTGGAATAGCCAATTCATGAATGCATTTCAAATGAATGCCGTAATTCACATTTACCGTTTATAAACATATCATTTCTATTTCATCGATGTTATTTTTTTAATTGTGTATCAGAACAAAAAAGAGAGGAAATGTTTGTGAGTTTTTATTCTACAAAAATATTTTTTAAAAAAATCTGGTTTGAATGCGGAATATTATTTGTGCGAGTAACATTCAATTACAAATAAATCACTTTTATATGATTTAGCTAAGTTTAAAGTATGATTTTGTTGTAATTAATCTTGGCGATAGAGTGTGTCGTGGTTTTTTTGGCTCTTGTTCTCTCTTCAACTGTGTTTTTTGTGGTTTATCATCGTTTGGCCAATGTAAGTGTAAATACATGTCTCGAAAATGCAACAATAATACAACCAATGATGGAATCTATTCAATATATAGAATAGCCAATGAAATTCGAATGAAATTGTGCTAAAAAATGTATCATGAACTAAAGCAGGTTAAAGAATATTTCAAGCTAGCAAAAATTGTGCAACGCAACACAGTTCTGAGAATCGCGCTACATCACTTTGATCACTTTACCGGAAAATAATTGAATCTGAATGCGTATTCAATGCATTTTAAGTAGAGACAGAGTAAGATAGAGAAGAAAAAGAAGAAGAAGAACAGAAAAAAATATGGTGTAGATAAATGTGAAAATGCGATCATCGCACACAAGAAAATAAGAATATAATCGGTTAAACTGAGCAATCAAACAAGCAAACGCACATTTTTCATAAAAAATTCTCCTTTCGAACAAAAAACAATGAAAGCTGATTGGTTGGTGCACTCACTTTGGAAATTATTGCATAACCTTCATTTTAATTTGAAAAATGAATTGTTTCGACGTGTATCTACTACGAGTCGATTTCTTACTCTCGCTCTTTCTTTTTTCTCAATCTTCTCTTTTTTTTTGTATGCATTAATTGTTGTTCAAAAATTGCGCGTTTCGCCACGATCATAATTGAGTGCATTTTAAATGCGAAAATATTTTGCTGCTGCCAGTTTTAATTATGTTTATGATAATAAATTTCATTTTCACTAATTGATAACAAAATAACATGAATTATGTATATATATTTATTTATATATATATATTTGAGCGCGCATTCGCGCACACATTCATTATGTTCGTAGCGCAATTCAACGCTTGTAAAATGGAACAATAATAACAAAGAATTGGCGTTCGTTCAGTTGAAACGATGTGCAAATTTATTTAACGATGGTATATATGACGTTTTGTTCCGGAACATGTTTTTAAATCAAAAAGGATCCATTTTTTACGCCTTTTCCGAGTTTTTCTTTTAAAAAAATCCAAAATTCCAGAAATAAGTTAAAAACTAAGTTTGTTTGTTGCTTTTTTATATATGTATGAAGAAGCAATAAATTATGTCGCTATATTTCGTCTTAAATCAGAAACATCTTAACCGATATCATCGCAGGCGCGTTAAAAAATGTTTACGAAAAAAGCAACAACAAAGTTGTTTTTTCTTGTATAATGTAAATAGAGTATGGAATATGTGTGTGCAGACATAAGTCCATGGCAAATGAATGGGCAATTGCGTTTATTCTTAGCAAGTATGCGTGTGAAGTGTGTAGCAGCTCGAGCTCGCCGAGCTTGCCTGATCTCTTTCGTCCAAATGTGTGAGCGCAAATATATAATAACATCTCGCCGGTTGTTGTTTCTCTTTTCCATTAACCTTCCGTATGTGTGCCAACAACGAGATACAGAATAAAAAATTACACCAATTACTACTTCCGTTTAGACTAATTAGGAGGAGAAGAAAGAAGCATACACACTCACATTGAGCGAAAAAGATTCCATGTCAAGCACACAATCTCAATGACAGCACCTTATTCGACGTGAGTGTGTGTGTGAGCACAGTGTCTTTTTATCTTCTTAAAGTTTTGTGATTGAGACTTTTCTGTGTTCCATTGGAATTTGCTTTTATCGTAACTCTCTAAGAACTATTCTAGCGACGGCTTGAGGAGGAAGACGACAAAAACGGCGGCACCAAAAGAAAAGGCAACGCCGGAACGAAAATGCAACTTAAACAGATTTAAAAGAGAGAAAAAAAGTAAAGCGCGATACTGTCGGCAGTAAAGTCACACATTTCAATTTACCATTTCTTTAAGATATTTTGCGAATGTGAACGCGTAACATGCGGGCGCCCAACCAAAATGCGCTCGCGCACATTTACATTTTATCCGAACACAACACTTGACTTCTCTTATTCGCATCGATGTTTCCTTACATTTTCTGACATGCCACTTCCACTGACTCCAACCACAAGTATACCGTTATTGACTTATACTATCATTTGCAAGGCGAGCGATGAATATATACGTTTCTTTTTTAAAAGTTTAGATTTTTCGAGTATTTAATGAACGGAATGCAAAAATGTGCACACAAACATACACATATTCACAAATTGTATAAGTATCTCACATGATTAAAATGATGATCCATACACACACACACACACACGCACATTAGATTCGACGAGAGTGCTACACTCACTTTTTAAGTGCTCTGTCTTTCGTGAGCACATTCAAATTTGTTTTGTATTTTTGTCGGTGTGAGCATATTTGGCTCTCATCATAATTTAACGGTAAATTACTATAAAAATGGAGTGCTTTTTTGTTGTTCACCCATCTTTGCCGGAATTATCAAAACGAAGCAATTCTCTCTTTTATGCAAAAAAAAATTATAACTTTAATCGTAAAATCGCGCATACTTTTGAATGTTTCATTTTTATAACGTGCACACGAGAAAGAGAAAGAGAGAAGGAGAGTCTTTTGTATGCGATAAGAGTCACTATTTCGTTATTTGATCAACATAATCACACACAAAATCTTACAGCCACTTTTTTTTTTCAAAGAAAGAAAAGTAAACGTATGTATTCAAAGCTGCAAATGTAAATTCATCTCTTTGATGTTACGACATTCATTCTGATTTATGTGCACATGGTGATGATAGATTACCATGCACGTAAATAAAACGTATTCAACATTTAATTCAATATATGTAGATTGTGCTCTTTAGAATTAACCAGCATGTTGAATTTACGTATATAAATCATGCAAACGTCGATAATAAAAACCAAAGACCGAAATTTCCGCATTTCAAATTGTTTTGACTGCTCTAAAAAACGAGACAAATCGTATAGATATTTTTGATATTATACATTTGGTGTTTTTGTAGCTGTCATTTGACTTAAAAATGGCAAACCATCAGCCAATGGCGAAATCAATCTGCAACTCACTTTCATTCGTTTCGCCCGATTTGGCAATACAAATTCAGAATTTTATTTGCATAAATTATAAAAGATTCGTTCATTCTTTCTCTCTATCGTTCGCATAGTATCACACATATTTTTTGTTTTGGATACATGAGTATCATTTTGTCACGGCCACTACAATCGCCTCCACCACCACCGTTACTGCGAACGGACCACTTCTTTTGTTTCTGTTCTTATTCTCAATAAATATCAATATCAATATTATGGCGTAGCTCTCTGTTCAGCATTTTTTGTTGTTGAATGATGATGATGATGGAGAGAAGAATGAACAAAAAACAGAAGCAAAGATCGAACTTAAGAACGAACGAAACAGCCTTTATGTGTTTGCCATATTCTTTTGTTATTTTGCAATGTGTATTGCTGATGTAACTGTTGCTGTTTGTAGTTCGGTATTTTTTTCTCTCCATTTATTTTTCATCTTGTCATGTATGTATTGCATCCAATGCATGCATGTATATATTCTCCTATTTCGTTCTGTTTCATATATATATAAATTTAGTGCTCTGTGTCATGCCAATCTTGCTGAGTTTTGTTCGATGTTGTTTGCGCCTCTTTAATGCTACTTCAATTTTCGTTTCGGCTCTTGAATTTATTATCGTTTTGTGCGTGCAGTTTTTCGTCTGCATTTTATCTCTCTCGATTGGTCAATGCCAGAGAGCAGAAGTCGTAACAACAGAAGCAGCATTAGAATTTAAAACAGCGGTGTGTATTTCAAAATTGTTACGCTACTGTAAAAACCTGATATTGCAATCGGCGCCATTATGGTCACTATACAACAGCAACAGCATGTTGTACCTTTGCCATCTTCTTGTATTTCTTGCATGCATTTTGCACCATTTTTTTAAAATTTTGTTCGATCATTCGGTGGCCAGTGTACAACCACGGATTAATTCGATGGTCGAGTGTTCTTCACTGGGCACAAATTGAGAGTGAGTGAGAAACAAAAAAAAAACGTTTCGATAAATTTCGAATGTGAAGAAAAAAAGGAGAATTTCCGTGAAATCCAATATATAAATGTCTGATTAAAATATTCACACATATTATACCTTTATAATCGCTGTATAATGAGCGATTACCCAAAAATGGGAATTTTGCGTAATTTTAATTTCAGCCCATTCTATGTGTTAATGTGCAACCACAGCTGCTGGCGAGCAGCTATACGAAAGCTCATAATTTTTTTCACGTACGTTGTGTTTACGAATCGGATTGTTTCGCCTCATTTCAATGTATTCAGTTCTATTTTGCCAAGAAAGAAATACAGCAGCAACAACAACCTGGTGCCTTCAATGTATATGTGTGTATAATGCACTTGAACTCAAGCATGTCATATTTAATTAAATATTTGTTTGTCATTTTTTTTCGTTCGTACTAATTTTCTTCTCTTCGCTCTGTTCCCGTTTTATTTTTAATTTCGGTTTATTTTTTTATTTTATTTTTTGGGTGAAATGCCGAAACTACAAGTATAAACATTGATGGCGGTTAATTACATACCCAACACCATGTGAAGTGCGAAGCAAATGACAATTTTTATTTGATTAATTATAATGATCATAATGAGAATAATGACAATGAACAGCCAAACCGTATCACAAAGTCAGTGCAAAGGCAGTTATTATAAAGAAATTTATCACGTACCATTACCGAATCGAAGTAAGAGAGAAAGAGATGACAAAGAAAAACAAACCAACAAATTTAACTAATGTGTAATAATGGTTTGCGATATGATATGCTTACCGGCTTGTATGTGTGTTTTTTTTTCTCTCTTTTGTTCATCCAGTATGCATGGTGGCGCTTTAATGAAGTTATTATAACAATATCATTTTCAATGATATCTTCATTTTGTTTATTTTGAAAAATCATCCACGTGAAATCAACTCAACGCACGAATGCATGTTCGATTCGGATCAGAGGGCTTACATGAGAACAAAATCATTTTCATTTGTTTTCCTTTCACAATTGCTCCTTCCATGCTTTGTCCGCTTATAAATAGATCTTTCATAGACAAATTAATTTTCGTATTGTCTGTGACAAAATTTTGAAGAAAAACAAAAAAATCGGTTCAGTAATTCGTTCTTTTTTTTATGTGTGATGATAATTTACCAAAGTTATGTTTGTTTCTTGTTACTTTTTCTTTATAATTAAATTTACTTTTTTTGAGGGTTGGGACAGTCCAAAAATAAGTGAATACCACAAGCCAATTTGACATGACCGTATTGGTGAAAATAGAATAACTTAGCTCATTACATGAACAACTGTTTGTGTTAGGGAGATTATTGTACAATTTTTTGTTTCCAAATATATATGCCATATATATATATATATATATGCATCATAAAAAACGAAGCAATATAAACATTTCCGTTACGGATAACTATCAGCATATGTCAGTCAACTGAAAAACTATATTGAGCTCTTCTCATTTAGATCCTTCAAATGAGATAATAGACGAATCTATTCATCTAATGGCTGAACCAGCAACTTGCCAACCGAAAAAGAAACCTCTGAATCTAAAACGAAACGAATTCTGATGCTTCAAAACATTCCATTCGTTATTCTTCTTTGATGTGATTTTTTTTTCAAAAATAATGTTTAAGAGAAACGACAAAATGTTTCCAATATTATATTATTTTTTCCATTTGAACAAACTACAATTGAATTGGAATAATTTTTGCTTATCGTATAAGTTCGAACATGCGATTGATAATAATGTGAAATCATCGTTTGGTGCAATGATAACCTCGATGACAAATGCTTATCATTCGAACTGTAAAAGGCCAAATAATCAATGCACCAACAACAGATAAAACCAGCAACGAATGTCGAAATGGATCGAAGATAGAGATTTAAAAGAAATGAAGAAAAAAATCAACTTTTTGTCAAACCGTTTGGATTTCAAATGAAAAAGAATCAGGTTGATCTCGACTTTCTATTTAAAAAAAAAAAAGAAAAAAGAAACAATTCCGTCTGAATATTCTTCAGAATAGTGTTGCTGTTATTTCATCGTTGAACATGAACTCGCGTGCGCCAAGTGACACACTCCGTATCTCGTTGCTTTTGTCTTCTCTCTCACAGTATCCATATCGCGACAGTCTCATTTTGCTCCATGTTGTTTTTGTTTTTCATTTTATCGTCACAACATCATAAATCTTTGTAATGAAAGTCGCTCTCGTTTCTTGAATTATGCTCTTTTATTTTCGTTCATGCAAGCAAGGGGTGACCCACCATTCATAGTACAAATTATTTTTGTCTAGTTTTCATTCAAATATTTATTTAATATATGCTTGTGCGTCTTCTAATATTTCTAGTGAAATTTACTCTCCTCACTGTCAAAGTAAATTATTCAAATAAAACCAATAAGCACAATAAATTAATAAATTCTAAATAAAAAACGAAAAATAATTGTTCTATCATCATATACCAAAATATATGTAATCATATATTTTTAGTAATGTTCTAGTTTTAACAAACAAAAAAAGGTGGTTCACCCCAAGCATGCAAGTATTAATTGCTTTTATTTACACATTTCAAGCAAACTAGTGAGCAAAGACACAAAACAACTCTCAACTAGTATGTACACCATCATCAAAACAAAAGGCCCAAACAAATAGTAAATAATTTAAAGCAATACACATCGAGCAGCATTTATTCGTTGTAATCGTCGTCCTCTTCATCACATATAAAATAATTCAGTGGTCTCTCATAAGCTTTTCAACTAATGTATTCAGATAAAAACAAATAAAACCAAACCGAGTATAAAAATGGACAGAAATGGAGGCAGAAAACACATGGACAGAGCGAATGAAACAGTGAAAAAAAAACCGAACTTTATTCTTATCTCTTGCGGCGTGCTCACATTGTGCACTCAAATAAAGTTGGAAAATTTATAGTTTTTAAAACCGTTTAAGCAACCGAACCGCGATATAATATCAGATTCAACAACGCGTCATTGCGCGCAATAGCCAAGTAATGGATACTCTTTTATTTTGTATTCGTTTGCCCATACTAATCCCTCAACTATTTAACCGAATTGTATAATGGTCAAATACTAAAACCTATGACAAAAAAAATCGTCTTGATTCAATAAAGATTTTCACAATAATACTTTTTCTAACTTATTTTCTGCTTACTCGATTATGTGAATTCGGCAATGTGTTGAACTTTCCAGAACAACAAATCTAATTTCCATGGTTCATTCTTTCTCAAAACTAAACAAACAATGCTCTCACTATTTTTTTAAAAATATAATTCTATTGTCAAAAATATTCACATTTTGTTGGCTTTGCGTTTAAAAATGTTCACGAATTTAACCAGGAATTTCCAGTGTTACCCAAAGCTATAAAAAAAATGAAAATAGAATCATAGATCGTTGACAACTTCTATTATGCGTGCAGGCGATGAGTCGGGTAACCTGTAGCTTTACTTTATCGTATCTCTCTTTCCTTTTTTTTTAAATAAAATTTATGGAATGGTCATTCTGACAGATAGCTCATAAAATCGTCATTTTATTTGTATTAATTTTTACGACTTTCGTGTCATTCTATCTGTGGTATTCTCAATTTGATACTTGCTGCTGTCCCGCTTGAACAATATAATTTGGTGGTTTGTGTGTATGCGTGTTTATATGTCGTAACTTCGTAATACCATAATATCCGTAATGCTTGTGTTTTCTTTTTATTCGGCTTTCATCAAACTTTTTTTCTTCATCTTCTTTCATTGCGTTGAGTTCGCTCGTATTGTATTCATTTTTATTTATTACTGCACTTGTCGAGATAGAAATAAAATGTCGTGTTTTTTTTTCTGTTTCTTTTCAATTTTCGTTTGAATTTTGTTTTTATTTTGTCGATATTTTACCTCGAGGGAAACTCACATAGAGTGAATGAAAAAAAAAGCGAAGAACACAGAATCGGTTTAAATGATCACATGGTCAGAATCTCATTGCAGCTTTTTTTCTCTATTCGCATCAAATCTTCGTTTTGGATTGAACGTGCTCCGAAAACGTGTTGATTTTTTTGTGTGTGTGCATTCAACGTCCAGCGATCACATTTAGCATGCTCCAGCACGCATACATCAATTTTACTGAATTTGTATTTATTCACGAGATGTTTGCGATTGATTTCATCGCCAAATAAAGGAAAATTCATTTATTATTCAATTACAAAATATGTAATGAGTGAGTTTCGTGCGTGTGCCTTTATGTGTGGAATTATATGCGACTGAATATAGCCAATAAATAAATGCGTGCTTTTCCCACCCCTCGCGATATGCGCATTGGCTAAATTTTCAATTCACATTCTTGTGAAATAGCTTGGTCAAATAGTATTTGTTTGGTTTGCAAATCGATGCTGAATGGACGAAAGAAGCGATACAGATGTCAATCAGAGAATATAGAGAAAAAATGGGCATTTCATTTGGGCATTTGTATTGGATTTGTTAAGCATAGCAAAAATGTATCAATCATTGCATTTCGTTTATGCGTAGTACGAACACACTTTGCCGCTGTTATTATGGGTAGCGAACATTTATCTTGGAATGTCAACTACTTTTTTTGGTTTGTTGCGTTTCAATGAGAAAATTATGTGATTTTTCACATATTTCAGTAAATGACAACACAAAATTCAGTGCGTGTATGTATGTGTACTGTTTGGCCATTTTCCCGATATAGCTTACAAGTTTGACGGTTTAAGTTTTTTCCGATATCGATTTATCAAACTAGTTTGGGGATCACACACAAATCGCACGAACTCAACTTAATTTCTGACTTTTTAATTTATATTTGCCGTTGCACTTCACACACACATATACACACTTTTTTGTTTGCAAAAATTTTTGTATTTGCTTACTCCACCAATTTCGGATCGGTCATCAATTTGTTAGGTGCGATTTGTGGCGAAAACAACGAGCGGCGATCAACAGCATTTTTTCTTCTGTTTTTTTTTTCTGGTTGTTGTTCACATTTAAGGCAAGACCAAATTTCATAATTGAATTTACATTATCAATTAGATTCTTTCCATAAAACTGAAAGCAAAAAAAAAAAAAACATTCTTTGGCAGTATGGGAAAAATGTACGTGCACTTTTTCGCTACAACTATACAAAAAAGGCATGGCTTGTGTGTGTGATTTATTTTACACACCGTGCGTGTTGTGTATTGCTACAGGAGACCAACTATGCCGCATAATTTTCTTGGTGGCTGGGAAAAAAATATATATATGCAACATTGTTGTTGCATTAGCATTTTGAATTTGCAAATAGCGGCAAAATCTTACCTGGTCATTCGGTCCAAGTTTGAAGTTTTTTAACAACAAACTATATGGACACCACGCACTTTCACATAGGACATTTAAATGGTCGACATTTAATGTGTTAAATTATTTGGAAAAAAATTTCTTTGTGTGGTAAACGCAAATACTTTATAAGGTACTAATCTATATTATTGTTGTGGTTATAATGTGTTCTTTTCTTCGTTTTGTTTATCTTTGAATCGCCACAAATAAACTTGAAAACATAAGACAGCAGGCACACGTTGTGATTCACAATATAAATAAATGTATAAATATTCTCAAGTGCTTTTTTGTTCATATATATATATTTTTTTAAATTGTGGTATGCAAACGATCGTCTTTAGTGTCTGGACACCGACCGAGAGAATTCATATAAAACGGCGTCAAAATGGTACATATTCATGCGTATGACATTTAAGCCATGCTCACTCGTAAACGCTTGATCTTGTTGTTGCTGTTGTGACGACTACAGCTGCTTTAAGATTTTGGTAAAAAAAATGTTTGGCGCTGCCAGCAAGAGATGTGCACTCTTAGATTTGTGATCGTTGTCCATAATGCCGCTAATGTAAATACAAATCAAAGGCCAAATAAAGAACACTAACACAACAGCAACAACGACAACAGAGAGACGAAATTAATAAAATAAATATATATATAAATGGAAATCATTAAGAAAAAAATAGAATCAAACACAAAAGACGATGGTGTGTGGAGAAGCAATTCAAAAGCAAACACGAAAGAATGGTTGAATTTAGTTGTTGAAGTTATAAATTTGTTGTTGAAATTATTTATAGCTCTATTACAAATGGAGGCTTCATTTTGCGTTGCAATCGTATTATATCGATGAATGTCTTCAAAATCAACAACTAAAATAAAAATCGATGACGATGTCTCGAGACACATCAATCCGCGCTAGCTAGCTGCTGGTTATACAATAAAACAGAGACAAACTTGTTATATTTATCTATGCATGGTTGAAATGTACCTGCTGCTTAGGCTCCGGCTATTTTTTTTTGTCTTTCCACGTTGATGGGTGATCTGTTTCTATGTTTCACTTTGTCTCTAGTGTGTACCAGTGTATTTTTATTAATTTACATTTTCGGCCACTTAGATATTTGATATAACCATAAATTATTTGTCGTCCTCCTCCAAAATAAATGCGTGTCTGTTTTTTTTTTGTATGCTTGTTGTTTGTATTTACATATAAATTTTATTTCTCTTAGGTATAATATTGTTTTTATTCAAAAGTTCTGGTGTTGTTGTGTTCATTTGTGCGAGCACACTATTGCTTTAAATGTTTCCCTTTTTTCATGATTTGCTTGTATTTAAAACACAACGTATACACATGTGTGCGCGTTGTCAATTGGATACTCGCCTCTGTCTTTGTCTTTTATAGTTGCTTACGATTCACAAATGGATGTTTATTAATTTACCATAGTTTAAGAAAATTAGTAATAAAATTAAATGACATAGAATATAACAATAAATTATTTGGTTAAATAGACAGCAAAGTGAAAGAAATGAAAAATACGAATCAAATGCTATCCATAAGATAAAAAAAGATACAAATGTGTAAAGGAAAAAGAAACCAACAGAGTTGGAATATAAAAAAAATCAACATCACCAACAAGAAGTATACACACTGAAAGTTTTTGGTGGATGCATATTAATTGAGCCAAAGCGATAAGCGCGATAACATATTCGGTATACCTTTTTTTCCCTGCTAGAGACGACAAATAAAAAGAACATCGTGTCTCTTGTGGTCGCTGGTTTTTATCGTCGTTTCATTTTATTTATTGGCGTTTTCATGCGCTCGAATGAATGCGCGCGCGGCGTTTAAATGATGTGTAAGCGATCTGTGTGGATTGATCTGTGTAAGTTGTGGGCAAAATCTGAAAATGAGTGTGTGAGCGTCTTCATGAAGAGTGTCTTTTTTCTTCTCCTTTTTGTTTTCATTTGAATTTTGTGTTTGTGTGTGTGTTATCTTTTTTTTTTGTTTGTTCGTTTCTCATTGCCTCCATTGGATACTAAATGTGTGCTGTAATAATGTCTTCTCAGAAAATTACCATACACTTTTGCTGTGTTGGTATTATTGGCTTTACACGGTAGAAACAACCAAACCATAATTCACTTCTTGTCTCTCCTTCGCCATATTATTGAATGTGATTGATTGGGGCGCGCTAACATTGAACGGCGTGAGAATTTCGGGATTAACGATATCTTCTTTCTTATCTCTCTCTCTCTCTCTCACACACTCAAACACACATGTTGCTCTTTTTCGTGTTCGCTGATTGTACAAAGTGTCATCAACATCATACATGCCGATATCGAAACTATAAAATCAATATGTTTGATAAATATTCGCGATAGATGTTGTTCGCAAAACATCTGTGCACGATGGTATCTGATCTGGTGAATCGATTGCAAACCATTTTAATTCAATCTTGTGCGCCATTCATGTTGATGTTGCCGCTCATCGTCGTCATAACGATATAACGTCAAAAAAAAAAAAAAAACAATTTGCTCGCAAAATAAAACATATGCATTAATTTGAATAATAAAATAAAAACCTGAAGCGCCGATTATGTGAGAAGAAGAGAGCTGGAAAGAGAAAAAACAACCACTTTATTTCATCATGCTCAGTTGCATCCATTCTATGAAACAATAAAAATTGTACTATTCAGTACAGATGGCAATTTTTACGAGAAAAACGAAATAAATACATTTATATGTTTGAATGTGTTGAAGAAAGCAAAAAATCATCATTCATGCGCACAAAAAAATATATGCGAAATAAGAGAATGAAATTGAACCACAAAACTTCACGAATTTCACGTAACTTCACTGGATTAAAAAAAAGAAGAAGCTAGAATAGAAAAAATCAAGTCAAATGGTCGTACGGTGCAATTTTCGATGAAATTGCACATAGGCACGAGCGCGTCATTATACTCATACTCACACTCCTTATCTCAGCTTCTAAATAGATCTTAGCCATTTATGATCTTGATGTGGATGCATCGGACAGATAACAAGATTTTTAACGACTTTTTTTTTGCATTTCAACATTATTTTTTTCTTTTCACATTTAATTTGTTGTTCGTTATGTGAAATCTAAGAACAATTGGCATGTTTTGGATATGATTTTAAGTGAAAAATGGAGCCAATTTTTATCTTGATAAAATGTTTTTCCTATTTGTCTAGACTATTTTTGCTTTTGTTGAAAATCGTAAAAGATCTCTACTAGACCGTGTGACCATACATTTAATGATCTTTTGCAGTTTAGCACTTTGCCGCAATTGCATCAAACAAAAATGGGAGAGAGAGAAATAGCTTGCAAACACTTCGTTCTGAAAACAATACTCAGATGAAACTTAAATTTAACGAAACAACGCAAAATTATAACGAATAACAGGAGCTGAGGTGATGCGCTATATACACTTCTGAATGTGTAACCGCATCAAACGCGTTCAAAGTGAATACATGCACGCCAGTATGCGAGAGAAAAAGAGAAAGATTCAAACGGGGAAAAATTTCTGTTACACATACTTTTATATGCACGGTATATAATTCAACTTGTTGGCGCGTATATTTTCGATGTAAAATACTCCAATTCTGCATAAGCATCAAGTGCGCGCGAGAAACAAGCTTACTTAAAAAAAAATATGTTCGGAAAATAAGTAGTAATAGCAGCGGCAGCGAGTGAGAGAAGAAGAAACAAATACCTTCTTTTTCATGAATATTCATGTGTGCAATTTGTGTCTTACTATCTCCTTTTGACATGCGGCACCTTTTCAATTGTAAGCGCGCTAACTCTTATTCGCCGATGATTACTATTATTACTTTTATTTAAAAAAATAAAGTTTTCTTTTTAATTTCGAACGTGTTGCGTGCTGAGTTACAAAGGTCCCAACAACAACAGTCATTATTATATTGCATAGCTATTCATCTGTTATATATGTGTGTGTGTTTGTAAGCTAGATGTAATGTTGTTGCTAGTGATCTGATGAGTTTGTTTGTTCCTGGTCTTCAAGTATGATTCTTTTTTTCTTCTGCACTTGGGAAGTGCACATTTTTCTGGGTATAAAAAATACGCTTGAATTCTTCTTTTGTAATGCGTAGGTTGGAATTTTTCATAGCGCCTTTACTATCCATAAAACAAAAATATTTCTATATAACTTACATTATAGCCGTGTGCTGTTTTTTTACATATTATATATCATTATGCTTGGCAATTATGCGAAATCGCACTTTTTCATAAACGCATATTTACTTAACTTGGAATCGCTGGCCAAAAATTACATTACGCCATTCGTTTTTTTTCTTCTTCTTCTTTGTTTCCAGTTTGAAAACAAAAACAAAGCTATTTTTCTCATGAACAAAATCCCTAAACCGTGAATACCGCCGCTTCTGATGCAAATTCAATGTTATTAATGTGCATATTTTGTTTGGAATATTAATTGATTGGCTTACGCATTTAAACCTGACTCTCTGCAGGTCCGACAACAAAAAAATGATGTTTAAATAGTTATAAATAGTGTCATGGATTTTTGAATGCTGTCTGTCAACAATGGGCTGGTAAATTAGATGCAAAAATTCGCGAGGTATTATTTATTTATCTTTTCATCTTTTGGGCAATTTATAAAAATAAAGCTTGCTCCTGCCTCATGAACGTGAAAAAAAGTGACACAAACACGATGAAAATAAATCGACAGTTTTTGGTTGTGATCCCCTTCAGAAAGAAAAAAAATCACCCGAGGCAATGTGTGCATATAAACAAATATTATTCAGTTAATGTGTCAAATCGTGCATTAAATTGACCATTTAGTTGGCAATGTTAAGATGGCTAATCGAGTTGATGGCAGGGTGGAGAGAACATTATTTACCATCTATTTACAAACAAATGACCAAACATACACGGAAGTGAATATACGAATTTGCAGGCATTGTTTTAAATGCGTGAGATATAATCGGCAAGATTTTATCAAAAAAGATCGCCGTTGCGCTCTCCTTTCTTTTCTGTTGTTTTTTTTTTCGTTTGTTGTTCGTTTGTTCCAACATTAAATTCGTTGGTTAACTGCATTCATACATATTACTTGTCAAGGTCACTGCTACACGAAATTCTGTTATTTTATCAAACACACAAGCACAGCGATGAAGAAGTACATTCGCTGACGCACTAGTTCCCCATTTATTCACACACATTCCCTTTTTGGCCGTGCTTCGTCGTTCTTTCTCTCTCATCGCTCTCTTCATTTCAATTTTAAAGTTGGTTAATAATAATGCAACAATGAAGTTATCATTTTAATTTAATTGCATTCACCTGACATCTTTACATTACGGCAACAGTGTAGACACCGCAACATGCAGACATGTACTCGATTATTGCAAGCATATAACGAAGCAGCAAAACCGCAAAGAAGAAGGAACACAACGGCATACAAACAAAATACACAAGATACATTATGAAAAGTGTCGGCACATCGACGATTAGAATTCTATTTACAAAATACATTTAGGGAGGATAACTGATCTTCTGATCTATATCTGGCACGTATCGAATTGTGTGTATTGAAGATGAAGTGGAAAACATCAAGTGCTACTTACTACATAGAACAGAAAAAGAAGCAAAAGAAGAACATGATAGTTTTTTAATACAAACATCGATCAGTTTCAGGCGTTAAATTGCCTACTTTGACTCATGTATTGCATCATTGGTGTAGTAAACCTTTCAACTCAATGTTTTAACCATTTATGTATCCGATTGGACCAATCACTTGTTGGGCATTTTCAAATAGATAAATTTCTCATTGAAATAAATGACTTTGTTTTCATTCTCCTTTTTACTTTCTATCTCGGTCTGTTTAGTACAGGTACTTAGCATACACAATATACCAATAATGAAAGCATTGATTTCAAAATAGTTAAGTGCAACAGTATCTAAATGTTCTTTACGTGAGCAAAATGTAGATTTAGAAATCCTCTGGACTTTCAACAATGGGAAAATTGGCAAGAATAAAAAATATGAATTTATATTGATATTCTTTTTAAAATTATTACATTCAATAAAAATGCAACGAATTAGATATTTTCGGCAAAAAGAATCACATTAAATATATGTATTCAATTCTCTTATGCATAAAACGCTCGCGGCAAAGTCTGAAAATTGAATAAGCGGCCGGATTTTAAAATGTATTCAATATCCATGCTACCATGAAAAAAAAAATATCGGTCGGTTGTAAATCCATGTGATAGTCTGCAACTATTTTAATCATTTTAGTATGTATGCTTTATTACAAGACGGAAGCAGCAGCAGCAACAAACTAAAAAGGGCCCCGTACCGATAAAATGAGCGATGAATTTAACCATGGAAATAAGTGGCAAAAGAGATTAAACCAATTCTTGTTTCTTTGCACACATAATAGTGTATCCTATCGTATATTTTCTATTTAACTGCGATGAGCTATAATTTTGTGAGTAATTGCAAACAAAAATCACGCATAACTAAAGGAAGAAAATAGAACGTAAAATGTTAATGAATTGATACATTGTATCATCACAATTTAAAAATCATATTGGTTTGCCTGAAGTTTTGCTGAGTTGATCTCTCGTGTTGCATTCAAAATTAAATGTTTGTTACACGCGAATTTTGAAGTAAACCGAATGGAAAATTTTCTCTTTTTCATTTGCCGTTATCACGTATTAATTTTGTTTTATTGTTCGTGCAACAAGTACTTAGTCATTGCGTTCACAATTTAACGAAGCAAAAAATAAAAACAAAGTCTTGACGCCAACGCCAGCGTCAAAATCATGTGAAATGGTCGCACTTTTGTATTTTAGCACATATCGCATAAAGCCGGACGATGTTTTTTCGTTTCTCCATCACGTATGACACAATAAAAAAAGAGATTTTGCAACGTTTCAGCGATTTTATGCGCATAAAAAGATGAATTGTCTAAGTAATTCTCTCATATTTTAAGCCTTTGGAAATACATTTCGTGTTATGGATTTAATGGAGATATTGTTCTCATATTTTTCGACATTTCTCTGTACAAATCAGAGAAAATGTTTGCGCTACGTTTACATGTGAACTGCAAATGAATTTATATTGACGTATATTTTTGCTTGCTTCAATTTCTGCTATTATGATCGCCGCATCTGTGCTTTTAATAGAGTGAGCTGTCTGTTTCAGACCCACAAATGTTCTATATGCATTTTCGTTTATTCTTGGTGTTTCTGTTATTGTTAGAAAACGGGTAAATTAAATCCAAGTGTAAACAATTTTTGGTTTGTCTGAATCAAAAAAACAATGATCAGCAAACATGCAATGAAAATATTGAATCAACATAAATAATTGCATTGTCGAGACATATAAATGTAAAAAAAATACACGCACAAAAATTTAAATGCTAAACCATGATCTTCTTTTACTCTAAAAACGACGACTTTTTTTATCAGAAACATAGCAAAAAATTATAATTTTTTATTACTTGAAAGCATGAGTATTGAAATTGAGAAATTTCCTTATTAACAGAGTCCGAGTCAATGGGCAAAGCACAAAATCAACATTTACATTTTATATCGTCCGAGAGCAAATTGTGTATCCACATGCACATTTGACTCTCACACCTGTCCTCTCATCAAATACATGTATGTTTTTTCATTCGAGTTTTGTTTTGTACAAGACATAGCTGCCTGTTACGTGTATTGTGTTTTTTTTTTGTTTCTGCTCGCATATATTCACATCACGTTGTTGGTGTTTGCCGTTGTCTTCGTAATCGTCGTCGCTCTTAAATGTAATTTATTTCATCTTTATTATTTTATTACGACACAAATTAACTAATATACAAATTGAGCGCGCATACACTCTTAAATTCAGCGATAAAATTTGCTTTAAACTCATTCTGGTGCGCTTGAAGCAACACATTCGCATGATAAATGGGCATAAATTTCTTACTACTTACGATCTGGATGTGGCTATTGAATGAATAATCGCTTTGACAATCATACCTTTTCTTTTCGATCGAATTGTTCATCGACCCTTTTTACGCTGTCTTCAGTCGATTTTCATTAATGGATGAAATGGATCAATCGATGAAGCATTCGTTTGAAAATTTGCCTCAATTTATGAAGTCACTCTCGAATTCCAACGGTAAAATATTAAGTGTCATCGGAAAGTGATCGTGTTAATAGTCCGTCACGTTGAACGACAGAAAACGAATTAAGAAAATAAAAACAAGAAATTAACTTATTTTACATATTTTGATGCGTTTCCCAATCTAAATTGATATCATAACGTATTCTGGTATTGGTTGAAGCAGTTCAAATCTAAAACAATGTCAGCTTGTCTTCTTTTTTTCGTACACTCAAAATGTAGACACAAGAAATTTATTTTCACATAAAACGGTACAATAAAGCCAATTTATGCGCAAAGAAATAAAAACCTATAAATAAAATAACCAGTCGATGATACGTGATTAAAGAGTGAACAAAACTTAGCAATAATAACAAAAAAGTTGCTTGCGATATTTTATGGTAACGTAATTACAAATTTTGCAAATGGCACTACATATCCGATGCGATTTTGACAGTGATGTAGAACAAACGGAAAATTGTAAACTAAACTCAAGGGTGCAAACATTTGAAACTACGATAATGGAATAGTCGCATCTTTCGCAGAAGACGATAGCAAGTGCTACCAACAGATTTTGCATACACAGTAGACGAAAAATAAAAATAAATAAATAAAAACAACGACAAAGAAAATAAATTGATGCTGAAATCGGTAACCAATTAAGTTAAAAACCGATATCATAGATTTCATCTAGCATCGAAGAGAGAGAGGGAGAGCATATAAAATGGATGTGAGACAGAAAGATAGCCAAACACATTAAGTGCAAAGGCAGCATAATATTTGGTTAAAAAGTCGTTGTCAAGCGGAGAGTATTACATGTGCGCGCAATGAAAGGGCTTGACCATCAAAAAGACTAAAACCGAGAGAAAATAAAATGCGAGTTACCTCATACAGTCAGCAGCTCATGTTCGGTGACACCGTTTATTATCCACATGCTTTGGAAATCCAACTGTTATTTATGCGTGCACTTTTCAAAAATCTGATAAGGCAAAACAAAGAGAAAGAGAGAGAGAAATCCGTGCGCGTACGAAAACATAACAAACATGGAAAAATCAACGAAAATATCAAATCAAGAAAACAAAATGCAAATGCACCGCATCCAGAAAAAGTTACAGTGCAACACAACAGGCAAGCAAACAAATAAGAAAAAAATGAAAGATAAAACACTCACAATATGAACACCAGACAAAACTATCGCACGAGTAGAGAGAGAGAAGGAGATAGATTCGCCGAACAAGAGATGCAATAATAATTATAAAAGCATATCACATTTCAAGTTTGTCCATTCGAAGCCTTTTCGCATTGCGTCGCCGATGACAGGCATGAGCTCAAACGAAAGAGAGAACGAACTTGCAAACATTTTCACTTCGGCAGTGGAACAAATACTACATTTTCCATGTTTAAAAGCGTGCGGATGTGTTTGTGTGTGCTTTTGCAGTTTCACGTCCTCAAAGCCATTATCATAAATTCAGTAAAAACGACCGAAAAATGTCTCATGCACAATATTCGCCCAATGAATTATGGCTACATTTTCGACATTAAATCATCAACAGATCAACCGTTCTACACATAACTAGGGGCGTCGCTCACTTTTCTGAAGCAAACTTAATATCATTTTTTATTGAATCAGAAGAATTTTAAACAATTTTTGTCAATGGGAGCACATTTGAGCAATACTCTTTATTTATTTAAATGCTTTATGTATTCAATTTTGTGCGATTATCGCAATGATCATAACCTAACTTTGCTATGCTAAGCCCCTAGATACATGACATACACACCAACTAGTCAAGTGTTTTTTTTTGTCTTGGAAAAATCGTTTATCTGCCATTTGTTTCACTTGCTGCAGATTTTGTATTTTGGAGCACAATGTATTTGTCACTGAATAATAATGTACATATGAAAACAAAGACAGAAAAAAATCTACTATTTTTGTACCTCGCTCTTATCTTGTTATCAACAACATCTAAACGGACACAAATAAATTACTGGCATTATAATTAATTGCGCATTTACATATGAATTATCGGCTAGCATTTGACGGTGACCGAGAATGCTTTCATACAATTAAAGGGAGACTCACTACTAAAAGGGTGGCCAATGGCCATACAGATTTTCCGAGACAATAAATTTTACCAACATAAAAAACACGAACATATAAAGGTGTTCAGAATTACTATATGTAAGAAATGTGTGTCATAATTCTTCATTTCTGCAAACGAAAAAAGATAAAACGAAACCGGACCACTCGAATATGAAGTTCTTCACTCTTCCTTTTTTTTCTTTTTTTTTCCATTCCACATTTTATTGGCTTTGTTTTATGACTCGTATGCATTTTATCCAATGAATATTAATCAACTTTCTTAGATCACCGCGCTTCGATCTTAAACACCACATTCCATTTTCGTCTAATGATTTCATTTATAAAAAACTCAACTAAATCACATTTTATTATCAAATTTGCATGAACACACAAAAAAAATAACAAATAAAATTTAATATATTTATACTTCTGAACGGAGGGGGGTTTTTAAAAATAATGTTCAAGCAAAGCGAAAATGTTATTTATTGTTGTATATGAAGACGAATGATCTAGGTAGAGACTGAAATATCCATGTTTAGTCTTCTATCAATCACAGCTATACGATAATTCAAGTATTTAGTGTTGATCGACGCGGATTTTATCTTCAATATTTTAAAATATAGATTCGATGAATTATTCGCAGATGTTGTGGCAAAACAAGAGTATGATTATAATTTAAGTTGTCTCTTTTCATGAGATATTTCTGGTTCTGAGTTCTTGACATTCATTTTTTGGTGGAAAAGTGTAAAATTAGCTTACATATTGTATCTTAATGGCAAACATTGAAAGAAATACGTTTGGTGGAAGAAGCATTGGAAGCCTATCTTCAGTCTCATTAAAATTTATTTTATGTAATATTTTGCACGATTTTATTTTTGAAATCGATGACGCGAATGTCTTCACTTCACATTTTTTGTGTGTCATTACATTTTTGTGTTTATTTTATTTTATTTCACAAAGATTTCATTGTAAACCACTGTGGTTTAACCACAAAATGAAATGAACGATCATTGAACAAAATCTTTTAAATACATGAGCCGATTTTATTTCAATTTTTATATGAATGAAAATCACAATGACAGCAACCCAGAAAAAGAAAAAAAGTGACGCCAACTGATGATACTTACCACCACTCACAATAATACTGTGAAAATATGTACAAAATGTGGTGTGTTTGTTGCACTCGGGAAGTTGTCGTCATCTTCTTCTTCAAACAATACATCGAAATAGCGTTGATTTTGGTTACATGCGAAAGTAGGAAATGTTGATTTGTAGTTCGTTGTCGATTTTTTGAAGATAAAAGAATGTGTGCGTGTTTTCTTTTAAACGAGGAAATCAAACAAGGACGAAATCCAAATGTGTGTAATGCAAAACGCAATTTTACAATTGCCATGTTGTACATATGCATCTGACTATTTCCATACGTCTCAAAAATCGAATTATGAATAACTGTGAATTGGGTGAAAGAGAGATCGAGAGGAAAAAAGGAAACAAAGTCCTGCTGTGATAATAGGTAGTTTAGAAATAATATTGTGGAATTGCTGTATTTCACCATTGCCGGATTTTCGAAAGAGAGTCAATTCTGTTTGCGCTTGATGTTTCATCGTTTCTATTGAATACATTGTGTCGTTGTTTTCATGTGGCTGGGAATATTTATTTCTCGGTAAACTCTCCTTGAAAAAAAATCTATTACACCAATATGCCAATTATTTTAGTTAGAATTGAAAATCTCACATGCTTAGCATGCCATTTGCTATTCTCATTCACCACTCCATCCCAATTTCGGTGTAATGATGCGTTTTATGTGCGAGAATAGTTTTGGATATCGGTTTATCCGTCGGTTTGTTGCTTGTTCACGCATTTGAGTTGCAAATTACAGAGTTTACAGTAAATTTTGAATTGATTTTTCTACTTTTCATCATAATCTTCCAACTTATGAATTTCCATTGGCTATTTAACAAATTTAAACATCAATGACGAATGTTTATGCATTTCAATTCATGCTTAAATGATCACCAAAAATGAGAACAGACCTTTCATATAATGAGTCCGAATGCGATGCGGTAATCTGTATGTACCACCTCTTGAACTTTGTGTATGTCAGAGCAAGGTTTTATATGAACTTAATTCCTCAATTTCGGAACGGTTTCAGGTAATGTTTTTTTTGCTTGTTGTTTTCTTTGTACAATGGTATTTCTGATTCTGTTCGAAACACATTTTAGTAGGCTGCACACATTTTGTTGCTTCAAATGATCCGATTATAACGATTTGGCCTTAACGCCTCTCCTCATAGTAAATGAACAAACGAATCCATTCAAATATTTTATAACCACTGGCAACAGATAAATTCATTCCCAAATGTGACATTATTTCTGCTAGGCTATTGTATGATGACGACAACGCCACTCGATCTTTTGCATTATTCGATCAAAAGACCGTGAAACATTGACAGTATGGTTCGACGACAAGAAATTCAAAAAAAAATCCAACAACGCTTAACAACACATCGCCACGACCTAAGAGAGAGATAGAGGGAGCGAGCGAACGACAACACATAGCAAAACAAAAATTCAATCCAAAGCAACAATAATAATAATAGTAATAATATCAGTTGAAAAACACATGTAAACACAGCAGGATATTCATATTTTTTTCTTCTCCTTTATCGATTGATTTTATTGTTGTTTATGCCAGGGACGCGCTGTGTACGACAAAATATAGTTATCGATAAACAAATTCATAGTGTTTCTCTGTGCCTCTCGAAGAAGAAAAAAAAATTACCGCAGTATGTAATGGCAACAATTAAAAAAAATCCCATAAAAATCACAGCGAATAGATCGAGATAATGTGTATGAAGGGGAAACGCATCATATTGTTCGAAAAAAATATCATTCGTTTGTTATGTGCGTTGTTTCAATCATATTCTTTGTCGTGACTTTTATGATATGTAATCATTTCAGAAGACGAAAGAAGAAAAAAAAACCAATGATTGCAACTGGGAAAAACATGTGAAATAATTTATTAGTTGTGATATCCAATGTCAATTTCACGTCTAATTTATAGTACAAATACCGGTATTTGAGGTGCGGGTATCAACAATTTTTTTAATCTTGATCATGCCAAAAACTTCTTAAACAATTTCTACTACCGGCTGAAGAATTTGGATCGACTTATTTTTTTTTATTGTGAAAAGATGGGATTTCTAATGTTACAGCATTTCGCATATATATGTGTGTAAATTTTTTCAACAAGATCGTCACAATGATTTATAATTACTAAAACCGCATTAAAATTCACTCTCTGCTCATATCGCGTATATAATTTCAGCAAATACAATATCCATTTAAATGTGCCCATGCTCGATTATGGAAGCAATTCGTTCGGTTTTTATGAGCAATAAAACCATTTTTGGCGCATACATATATGTATATTTAAAAACAAGCAGGAACCAAAAAAAGTACGAAGAAAACAAAATGAACGCATACAGGCGCATACATAAATTTAACTATCTATAATTATGCCTCAAAATATCACCGATTAGCACTGATGATTATGACTGAACTGAATGCCAGACTTGAAAATTTTAATTTTCTCTTTCTATCTCTCTCCATCTCTCACTCTTGACGATTTCAATTCTTTTCTTTTTTTTTCATTCATTCATCTTGGCATTTTTTCAATAATTTTTTGTTTTTATAACTTTTGCGGTTTCGTTGTGGTGCAAAACAGCAATAATTCTCCTTCAAATACGAATTATAAAGTAATGGCAAAACACGGGAAAATCAAAACTATACGATCGTAAAAAATCAAATATCGCCCCAAATGCGTATGTGAAAGCCAATAAAAATGAAAAATTAAATCCATTTAAAAAAAAAAATTCTGTGCGCTCATCGAAATGGTAAAGCCCACCTATTATTGAAATTTTATGAGAGAAATGGATAAAATAAAGTAAAACATATGGTTACAATTAAAATCCAACTTGGCTATTGTAATAGTTCCTGTTTTTATCAAAATTATTTTTGTTTAAACGAATTCGATGTAGCCCGATCTTGATTTTTTTGTCTTCTTTTTCAAATTGTTTGCACAGACAAGCATTTTTTGTGAGTAAAAACGCGAATTGTAGACGGAATATCAATCTGTTTTCATCAATACAATTTGCGTATGTGTATAACCAAACAATGGAGATAAAGAAAATAAAAAGAGAGAGAGAGAGAGAGAGAGAGAAGAGGAAAAAACATTAATGCGCAATCTCTGGACAGTCGAATGTGAAAAGTGAATCCATATCGACAATTTATCGCAATTTTCAAATGGATTTTCTCAAAGCACCAACGAAAAACAGAGGTATACTGCAATAATGGCACTATGACGAATTTGCATTTGGTCCGGGATGCGGTTTGATACGAATCCACAACATACGTATAGTTTTATTGTCTACACAAATGTTAGTGTTGTTGTTGTCTTGTTCTGACTTTTTTTCGTTTTTGGTGTATTGCTTTTCTCATGGCAGACAGCTTGCGTTTAATCGAAACAACGAGAGAACATTGACATAAACAGCTAAGGAATGCTGAACGATGGTGTATCCTTGTATTGCCATTGGATATTTTATATTTTGCTGAACACGGTAGTTTTTTTTCTTTCTTTTATAAAGTAGCTACACAAAAAGGTAGATAAAAAGCGCAGACAATTTCGAGAAGTACTCGCAAGCAGAGCACAGAATGAAAAAAAAAACCAAAGTATAAATGGAATTGAATTGTACAGAGATGGAATGGGAGAAACAGTTCTATCATGAACCTTTTGATCATCAGCAATGCGTTTCGTTTCCATGAATCGGGCAAACGCGCGCTCGGTAAAAGTTCCTTTTCTTTTGTTCTTCGTGCTTTTTTTTCTTCACATTCTGCCATTTCCAATTTCCATACAAATCGAACGAGGAATTGATTGGGCGAATATATATACATAGTATACAAACATACAATTTTCGCAATGATGATGATGCACACAATGTGATTCGAAGCCAAAAAGCGTCGGCTCAAGATTCAAGAATTCGAGAACGGAAGAGAAATTGAACGAATAAAAAAAAGAGTCACACACGAGCAGCGAACGGTTGTAGCGAGATCGACTCTTAATGCCATTGCGCACATTTTACATGAACAGAGATCGTAAAATGAAATGGAAGCCAAACATATATTTCGCAAGATATTTATCATATTCATGAGCACATGCTACTCTTTCAGGTTTGGTTATTTTTTCGTCTTATTTTGTTTTTTTTTTTTTTTTTTTTTTCATTGTGCGCTTGCTTGCCCTTTCTCGCAATTCACTTCTCGTTCTATTTCGAAACGATTTGGTTCTCTCATTCGCCCTTGTTATAATGTTTTTCAGCTACTATACAATCTCTGTCGTATAATCATTGATCGTTGGGAGTTGAACAACAAAAAATGAAGAAGAAAATGAATGCACATATCGAATAATGGAACAAAAGTGCAAACAAATCGGAACCAAGTAACATTTACGACGTATAATTTCAAAAATTCAAGCCAACACATAAACACACAATGGCAAAAGTGAGGCTCAACTATCACAATTGTATCTATTTGCGCATATTGAGCTATGGGGAGCTGAAATAAAGCAAAAAAAAAAGAGAAACGAACACAGAAGTCGTCGATTTATTTCGATAGAAAACAAAAAAAGCCAATGAATTCGAGGGAATGCGTATAAATCATTACGAGCAATGAATATTCGGGTACTACCTTCAATTCGGTTTAGTAGAATCTATCATTTTCAATTGTTCACATTGAACTTTGGAGCAATCACACCCCGCACAAATCGATGTGAATCTTTGTTGTTATTTTTTTTCGCCATATTCTACCATTGTGTTGCGCAACATCAAAATAATAATTTCACAATGTATAGCATATTTCAAGTGAATCGTTTTGATCAAATTACCGATTCGGAATTTTAAAGAAGCAGCCGTTGATAATAAATAATAATAGAAAAAAATTGAGAAAAAAATCGGTTAAAAATTTAATGAATGCGTACCGATTTCATTTGAAATTATTAACAATAATATGTTTTGAGAAGAACGAGAGAGAGAGAGAGAGAGAGAGAGAAATCTGCGTCCAAACGAGAGACAACGAACAAACATACAGAGCGAACAAAAAAGTTGATGATTTTCCCACTGATGCTGTATTACACTTGTGAATATTCAATTTGTGAGCGCAAACAGCAGCAGTATCAGGCAACATGAATGTGAATGAAGATAAAAACGAACCAATAATCTTGCTCACTGAACATTTATTAATAATGATCACATGTTGTATAGGCCGACAGAAACATGCCACTATATGTGGCGCAGATCAGACATAAAATCACACAAAACACTCACACCGGTAGCACTTGTTCAAGTAACACAATCTATTAGATTAGTAAGTGAACAAAAGACAAAGCGCGCCTCACAAACGCACCGATAATCGTTTCGCTCTCGTTCGATCATTCGTAATTGGTGAGGTTGCCATTGTCATCGCACACTGTGTCTTTATCTATCGTTGTTATTTGTTTCCATGAGTTTTTTTTCTCTCTCTCTCTCTCTCTCTCTCAGTTCTCTGGATACTACTAAAATGCCATGGCCAAAACAACCAAGCGAAATTTCTCGCCAGCTTAGACGATCGTCTTCGTCATCATCATCGTCGTCGTCGATCTCATCGTTGCCCTTCTTCTTCTTCTTGTTGTTACTACAAATTCCCAGTTACGTTCGCAATTCACAAGCAAATAATAATAAATAATAATTTGTTTTATATAATTATCTACGAGAGCATCAACAATAGCGCCATTGTTTGGGGTATTTGAAGCGCTGAGAAAAAAAAAGAACAAGATTCAATACAAAGAAGATCGATGTTTTGTTCATCGGGAAAAAAAGAGAAGACGTTACCCAGCGTTAGAAGCAGTTATAGAAAGCAAATCGAAATAACCAAATAAGAATTGTTACTTTCAAAGCAATAATCATTCAAATTGATTATATTTAGAGTATCGTTAGGTTGATGGGGATTCACTTTGCTTTGTATTCTTTTCTTCATTGACGTCAAATGATCTGAAAGAAACGACATACAGGTGTTTGCTATGTTAATAACAAGTACAACTCATTTCCTTCTGGATTCTTGCTTGATCATCGGCACAATGTAATATATCTATATCCACGTTCATTCTCACAGCTCAAAATCAAAACTGGAAAAAAAATAAAAAGAAACAAAAAAAACGCATAAAATTTCGACCAATCTGAAATCAAAACACGGCTCAATAAAGTAAACGAGCGATAAAAATATAACCATTTTTAATAGCGTTTGCGAATATACTGTTTGCTGCTGTTTCACGAACGCATAAATCAATGGTTTGTATCTCTTTAAAATTATGATTTATTTCACATTAATGTGCATATTAAAACATTGAATTAGTTTTCGCATTTGTGGTTTTCATACATGCGTGCGATGTGTGGCATTATGATCACCATTTCAAGTCCATCAAACCCAAATAGTAGTATGGTGTATGGTGTGTGTGTGTGTATTTAATACTACTTTTAGCAATTGTAATTTATGCTTTTCGGAAATGTACTCTTGGCGTACATGCACCATGTCTGAGCGCCACAATCACACAACACTGAACATGCAGTTGCATGTGCTCAAATTCACATTAATGTGTACGAAAGAAATGTTGAGAGAAAAGACGATCGTATACAATATTTTGATGGCCAATGTTGATATTATTTGACGTTTTAAATGCATTTTCCGTAAAATAATCTCGCATATTTTTTTGTGTGCAAAAACACTCGAGAAATGGTTATGTCTTTATTACGACTTTGTGCTATAATTTACATCCGCGCCAATGTCTTCGGTTGACTCTCAGTTGGATATGTATCAATATTTATGGTATAAACGTTAGATTTATGAATTACGAAAAGGAAAAACACGAACTAAAAAAATAATCAAACATTACCTATGTACATATCGTGTTTTGAAATTGCTGCCTAAATATCATAAAAAGAAACATAATAGTTCCAATTTTTAATAAATTTTGGTTTCTTTCTTCTTTTTTTTGCAGGCTGTTCGGTCCAAAAAGATGTGCTCGTTGCATGGCCTCGATAAGTTCCTCAGAGCTCGTGATGCGTGCTCGCCACTTAGTATTTCATGTTAGATGTTTTTCATGTACCGTGTGCAATTCACCGTTAACAAAAGGCGATCAATTCGGTATGCGTGATTCATCAATATATTGTCGTTCACATTATGAAATAGCATTGGAATCACCGACAACAACATCCACACCATTGGGTATGACATGCCAGTATTCACAGTATGGTTCATCACCAAATGGTCATACAAGCCCAAGCAGTAATGAAAATGCGGCCATGAAAATGGGCTCATCGAGCGGATACTTTGGACCACCTACACCACATTCAATGACCGGCACCGGTTTACCACAAACGCCACGCCAAAAAGGACGTCCACGAAAACGGAAACCAAAAGATATCGAAGCAATGACCACAAATTTGGGTAAGTTTTTTTTTTCATTCGATGCACGTATAGTAATTAACTCTGAGCTTTGTTGAAGACACTTACATACATTGTTTAAAAATGGTTGAAAACAAAGATTTTGTAATCCCAAAAAGTTGAGTCAAAATCAGACATTATAATGAGATATTTTCAGCCAGATGAATCAACTCAGCCAGATATCGTCAGGAGCTGAAATGGAGTGAAAACAATAAAAGTGAATCACTCCTATTGTTTTCACTAAATTTCAGCTCCTGACGATATCTGGCTGAAAATATCTCATTATAATGTCTGGTCAAAATCGACCAATTTCATTTTATGAAAAACATTTCTTCTAAGTTTGAAGACAATTTTTTTTGTGACTGGCACATTTGAAAATAATCGTCAAAAAAGAGAAAAAAATATTCACTCATTCAGAGATGTTGACGTATTTTTCGCACAGCCTTGTTAATTTAGCACATATTTCGATTGTGTCATTTTGTAAAAACGTTCTTTTTTTTATTGGCAACAAGAATTTGGTGACTTCAAATTCGCATTTCATTCAGGGATTTAAATGATGTAAAAAGGCGAAGAAAAATAAAAAATCTTACGAATAATCTTCATCCGGTGTGTACGAAAATGCGATTCATTTAAATTTACAAGTTGTTTACGAGATTCTTCTTTTCCCACTAACACACAAAGATTATATTCTTTACGGTAGAAGAAGAAGAAGAAACGGAAAATAAGCAAAGCTGATTGTGATACGGTGGCAGAGTGAGCGCAGCAGATAAACCGCAAAATCTTTACGTACACAAAGCAAAAGTTACGGAGAAAATCTGCCAACTATTTGTATATTACAAGGGAATCAAATGCGATTAGCGATTTAACGTCCTAAATGATCTTTTAGTGTGCTCAAATGCGCGCGCGCGTATCGTTCATTTTCTCTTTTAGCGCGCTCTCTCACTTTCCGTTTTCTATCGTTGTTTCTCTTCAATTTTTTAATTTTTGCATACATATCGATACGAATTTATTTTATTGCCGTTCATTTATTTTTCTGCAATTTTTAAGTGCTGTTTAAAGAAAGTGACGACAAAAAAACCGAATTCATTAGCAACAAGACAGACAAATGCATGCATGCATACAACTCGTTCAAAAAAATATTGACCAGAAAAATAAAATGTTTTAAGCATTCGCTAAAAATGGTTGGGCTTTGTTTTGAGATATTGTCACTTGCCTGCCTGCTTCCTTTGAATGCTTCGATCACTGTGCTGCTATGCATTTAATTGCTTTCCAACTTGATGTTATCTTGTTAAAGTCAGCTTTATTTATACTTAATATTTATTTTAATCTATACATTTTACATTTTCACAAACATTTTTCGCCCATTTGGTTGTGGCTCTTGATTGTCGAATTACATTCAACAAATAATTAATTTGTTGCAAAATGCGATGACTACGATGAAGACGGCGACGACGACATAACTTCAGATGAAACTGTTCATGGGAAATGAGACGGAGTGAGAAAGAGAAAGATAGCATCAACAAATCCAAATGTGTTGATCACACAGCCCACAATTAATGCATCTCGATGTCACAGAGTCCACATTCAGTTATCTCATTCAATGGATAACCTCTTCTTCAAGTTTTCTTTCTCTGTTTCCTTTGTCTGGCTACATAAAATAATATAGATGGTGATTTTTGCAGTCATTTTTACATTTCCTTATCTCGGCCAGGAACAGTTCACTTTTTTAAATTGTACTGTATTTTCTCGATCGTTCCCTTTTCTTTTCTCTTCCATGTTAGGCTTTTAAAGAAGCTTGAAGTATCAATTTAGCTAGATTATTCAATACTCAGGTCATTCCAACAATCACTTTTATTAGAGTAGTTTCGATTAACCTGAATTTGATATTGATTTTTATTATTGTTATTGTTTCACTAATATGAAATGAATTGAAAGCTTCTCTTCAGCATTGCAGACAAATCAGTGTTTTAAAAAAGGATTGCTATTGCCTAGTGATAAGTAATGTACAAAGGAGGGAAGAGAGGGGGTTCTGGTGATTTCGGATGCATGAAACATCGACTTGATGAAAATATTACTTGTATCGAACATTAAAAGAGAGAAAACATTGGTTGTAATTCCCAAAAATGTGTGAATGTGTATTTCCAACATTGTTATTGCCCGAATGAAATATTTTTTCGGATGCAGCAACAACAAAAAAAACACGTCACTTCCCACGGTGCACAATTCAAGTTGATGGAATACAAACAGAACGATTTTTTGAATGTGTTGCCGATCAGGGTGATCGGCTTTATGATTCTCTATCAAAACGACAACAAAAACCGAGCATCAAATGAAAAACACCATCGTGAGTACTGTACAGAGTGAAAGAGATAAAGAATTTATGCTCATTTTTTGAAGAGTAATAAAGCATGTGGCTGTGAAATTCTAACAAAACAAAATGCATCGAAATACTGAGAAATAGATGGTCATAAAAATCCGCACAATAATAAAAAAAAATCTCGCAACGTTTTTAATCGTAAAAAATATCGAAATGGAAGAGGGAGAAAAAAACGAAAAAACTTGAAGCAAAATAACATTATTTACAGCCTGTAATTTAAACTTTGAAACCGTGTATTTTTTTTCTTTCTGAATGTACAGCATATAAAAGGAATTGAATATGGAAGGATGGATAATCCTTTGAACACCGACTCATCGTTCACCTGAAAATAAATAAATATACATGAATGTATGAACTCTGGCTTTTTTGGATGTTTTGTTGTTGTTATTGTTATTCTTCTCTGTTTCAAGTGGTGCTGTGTTAGATGATGATGTGCCACTCTTCAAATCTGGAAGGCATACGTATACTGAATAGATAGATTAAAAGGATATACATTCATTTTATTATCAAATTGCATTGTTGAAGTCGAACAAAAAACACATATATAATAATAATAAAGAAATCGACAAAAGTACAACTGATGGGGCAATCGAGTAATATTTTTTCACCTTCGAAGAAGCACATTCACACATACTACCTGCGTCGTTCGGTAGATGAAAACGAGCAGAGAGGCGCCTACCGGCCACTTGTTCATATATTCTGCATTTTTTGGATTTCGTTTTCGAAATTGTTTGTTTCATGCGAATGGAATCACCAAAAAAGGGAGAACGCTAAATCGACAGACCTCGATCGTTCACCAAAATATTTCAATTAATTTATCTATATGTCATTTTGTTAATGTGTATGTGTGTCAGAGATATCGATTGAAAATCTCACATAGACTTTATTGAATGTTTGTATCTTAATCTTAGTCCTTCTTTTTTTCGCCTTGTTTTACGATTAGATTTGAACTCGGAGTATTTGGAGTTAGGTTTTGGACGCGGTGGTCCATTGAGTGCGGCATCACGAGCTAAACGGATGCGAACCTCATTTAAACATCATCAATTACGAACTATGAAATCCTACTTTGCAATCAATCACAATCCGGATGCAAAAGATCTGAAACAATTGTCACAGAAGACTGGCTTGCCCAAAAGAGTTTTACAAGTGAGTATTTTTCGATATATTAGCATTCGTCTCTTCTATTCTGCATTTATTTATGCGCTTTGTTTATTACAAATGCAACACTCGATATGCAATTGTTCGTTAATTGAAATCAACGAGATATTTGAACTGTGATTTAAATTACAATCTCTTTTTTTCCACTTTTTTCTTCTTTTTTTTTTTGGCGAATGTGCGCGCTTAAGGTATGGTTCCAAAACGCTCGAGCTAAATGGCGTAGAATGATGATGAAACAAGATGGAAAAGGTAGTGATAAAGGTGACGGTTCACTAGATTTAGATAGCTACAGTCATAGCCCAACATCGTTTATAATGGGAGTTGGAGGACCACCCAGCCCAAATTCAATTGATTAACAGTTGAAATTAAGGCAATGCTTAATCGGATTGATCTCATTGCATGAACGAATTCTATAGCAAAAATCAGCTGATGTGTGCCGTTTGCATGCACTACGTTAATAAGTAAAAAAAAAAAGTAAAAAAAAAAAAATCACTACCATACACAAATTCCGCCTTCTTCTCCCTCATACGACAACATAATATAATGCAAAACCAACACAGATGATGCCAAATGCAGGATGAAGTTTTATCAAGACAAATCACAAACGAAAACCCGAATCGAAAATTGTTTACATGCAAATTCAGATCGCATTAACATCCTAGTTCAATTTCAAACGTACACCCCAAACACTTCAATTTATGTGTTTTTTCCCCTTATCTTTGGCAAAATGGCCTTTTTTATAAATTGAACTCAATTGGAAATAAACTCGCAATATACCAGTGCTATGTTATACTAGCTATATTTCCAATGAATATTTTCGAAATGTAGCGAAGAAAGCAAAACCTATATTTATATGTATATCAAATGTCAAAATCCGTCGGAAAGACGCAAAATTAATTTTAGGGATAATTCAGGGATCAATTTGCACGTTTTTTTTATTTTCTTTCTAAAGAAAATGTTTGATTGAAAATTCCATCATTTTCGTTTTTAACACTTTCGTATAAAATACAAGTGTACTAAACATATAGTCGCGCACAAACATACACGTTCTAATCAATAGAATTGTTTTAAATATCAATATGATTCGACCTGGTGACTGGAAATTAAGAAAAAATTATAAGTAAACTTTCAAGACCAAATCATTCTATGTAATTAGATCGCAATTGCGAAACAACAATTGCACACATTTCGTATAATTGTCTATAAAATGAAAATGGAGTCGTTAATAGATGCAGACGGTAAATTCAAAGAAAGATCTTCGTTTTGTCCAGTTTTTTTACCTTTTTTAACTCATATACCAATAGTACATTAAAATTTGTAATTTATTTTAAACTTCAAACCCAAAAAAAAAACGAAAGAATACTTTTTTCCAGCCAAAAAAGTATAGCGGAATATCTGTTTGAATTGAATTCTATCCGTGTTCGATTATAGTTGTACTTCTTTCGAACTAACTTAATTTTACTAAAATATAGAAACTATTTATATGTGTATAGAATTTATCAGCAAAAAAAAAAACAATGAAAAAAATATTAAAATCATCTGTAGCATGTAATCAATCCAAGCAGATGAGCAGAAAAAATCAAGAGGTGAAGTTAGTTCAATGTAATTCACAACTGTTTTTTTTTTAGATTACCTAAGCACAGAGCATAGAACATATTTGAGATATATAGAAAAAGATGGGTTTTTGTGTTTCTTTTTTAAATTAAAATCTAAACAATTCTTAAATAAAAAAAAAAGAAATAATAATTATTAAGAATAAATGGTGAAGTGCGTACGTTTTAAGTGAACCCAAAAAAGACGATAGTGTTAAGTTAATTAAATAAAGATGAACAATTGTAAAATATTGAAAAATGGGCAAATTTAAATTTTGGAGCCCTCGAGATGCAAAGTGAAAAATAAAAACTGAATGTGTATTTAAAAAATAGAAATTTCGTCGTTTTTTCTCTTCTTCTTCAAGTTAAGACGGAAATCTGTGGATCACTCCAAATGAATTGAATTGTAGGTAAGTTTTGCTACTTAAAAGCGGAAATTCCATCCAAGAGATTTTCCTTCGATAATATAATGATCTTGATGGAATAAACAACGATAATAAACACAACGAAAATGAATAAACGAACGCAATGGCTGTATTTGAATGTGTGTGCTTAAAATAATTGCGCAGTATGCATATGCGAGTATTCGCATAATAAATCGCAACTCTTTAATGTTGTGCCATAAACGTGTGTTTTTGCGGTCAAAATGTGCTGGCAATCGATCGCATCCAACGGTAGAAATGCGGGACATACACAGTCATTGTATATATGGATATAGTCAAATCAAGCAAAAGCAATGTATTACACAGATTGCTAATAAACTTAAATTGCATCTTAAATTAAACGTCAAAACCTCTATCGGACGCATCGCACACATTAATCGGTAGTGAGTTTCTTTCACAAGAAAATGCGTGAGCGCAATATTCATATAAAAAAATATTTGGTTTTGCGCACGGGCCACAATAGGTGTGAACATTTAATCCATCTATATGCCTATAACGCATGAATAAAGTCACTTATTTGTTTATTTTCATTCAGATTTGCTTAAGCCTTAGAATTCCATTTCAGAGATTCTTTTCGTGGAAAATAATATAAACTTTTAATGTAATCATCGGTATCATTACATTATTTATGTGAATTGTCAAACATATACATATATTTCCTATAGTTTACGTTGAATGGCATGTTTATTTTTCAATTCTCTGGTTTTTTTTTTGTGTGCAAAAGATGCGTTTGTGAAAATAGATAAAAAGCTTTTTAATCCGATTGAGAAGGAGAAATTTACAGTAAAAAAACAACAACAATTGCCATTCATTCGTGTATAAGTCGTCTTCACACGTTTACTTTATTCCTTCCTGATTTCTTAGAATATATTCGTGATGATGCCTAGAATGATGCGCCACAGCAAAATAATAAATTGTGTTGCATAATTACCATTGATTTGTTAATTTGTTTGGCAATTAAATGTATATAGAGAAAAACTAATTTCAGGTAAACAAATTGTTTACATACGATTATTAATTTTTCATTTTTGTGCTATTTTTATCTTCAAGTATAATTCATTTGTAAATAATTTCGCAATAAAAAAAAAACACACCGTTGCATCTTGGCAATAAAAACGAAAATTGTCTATAAAAATAGGTCTTGGTCTTAAAATGGCACAGCATAATTGATCTCGGAGCCAAGGCACGTGCATTTTTTCGTATCTTTTTCTTTGCTGTAAATTGTGCCAAAATCTCAATATCGATATCAATGGTTTTGTATGTGTTATAAAAAAATTGGGTGATTTGAGGATCTATTTTGATTAGTTCCTTTTTTTTTTGTTCATAATATACCACACACATGGGCTGCACCTTTTGAACCCAAACATAGTATTAAGAGTTTTGGCTTCACATTTCTCTTCTACTACATTTGAGTGAAAATGTAATGCTACAAACATGATACAAGAGAAAGTGTCATGGTTCACGGTGACAAATGCAGTCAATATAACATTGCACAGACGACAGAGCGGAAATGTTTAGAACGCCCATACCCAGAGTATCAAATGCGATTCACTTTCACAAATCTTAAATATACTATTGAAGGCTGTCATAAATTAAGAGCAAAAGGACGACGCATAAAATACTGTTACAACTGACGGATTTCACATCATTTGCGCCGCTTTCAAATATTTAACACCGCAAAATATTGCCATTTGTCAATGGAAAAATATATTTATTAAAAAAATAATAATAATACAATAGCCATTTGGTGGAGAAAATGTATCTCTCTCTCTCTCTCTTACATGATATTTTATAGAAAAAAGGCGACCGATTTGGTGTAGCATGTTGGGACAGCATGTTTCAAAATGTGATCGCTACATTAAACGAAATGAAATTCGACCCAAGAACAATTTCGGTGTACGATGAAAGAGAAAAGTGCGCGCACGGATAACAAGGGAGACGGCGCTTGACGATGGCACACATTCTAAACCGCAAAATCTTGAACAGAATGAGCGAGAGATGGAAGAAAATCAACGAAAAATTAACGAGACACAAGGATACAGATTATCGAATACAGCTTGGGAAACCGAACGATTTTTATCGTTTATTTGTATCATCCGATCAGAGAGAGAAAGAGAGTAAAGACATAGTGAAAGAGAAATTGAAAAACCGAAATTTGAATATTCACAACCGCAGAAGGCACATTCATGACACGCAAACACACACCCGGCGCTTTCTTTTGAGTCTCATATTTCCCGTTCCGCATATCAGCATCGCACATTTTTCGTATTTTTTTTTTCCTTTCTTTCTCTGTCTACTTTTTCTTTTTAAATATGACTAGTAATTTCTAATTGTGTCACATTTTACATTCATTTTGGTGCGAAGACGAAACGATTGATGAAAATGAACGACTGATCGCACTTAAATTATTACGGACCATAAAGTATGAAAATGCATGTATATACATCAAAATGTATATAATTTATATTCCTTCGAAATGCTTTTTTCTGTCGTGTATCTTTTTTTTTATTTATTTCCCTTGTGTTTGTCTTTTAAAATCAGTGTTCATATTTCGATTTGAATTTCCAGTTAGGCGAGTGAAAAAGGGGATGTAACTCGTAACCACAATTTTTCCAAAGAATGACCGTAATAAATTTCACCATTCTGACGCTGCAACACAAAAGTTGACACTCTTTTTTTGCGATATATATATTTTTTGTTTGATGGTCATTTTCTCTGTCGTAAAAAATGTCTTCATTTTTTCATCTGAAATAAGCCTCAGTCTCGATAGAAAGAAAGAGAATATAAACAATTCAGCTATAGCTATGATTTTGCGCTTGTCATTTATAAGTTGTGCTGATTGCACACACACGCAGTCATGTCATGTCATTCTCTAAAATGAGACATAGAAAATGATGACCGATTTAGTGACATTTCGTGGCCAACCACATCGTCATTCGAAATAGTGAATTCAATTGGTACGCTCTCATTTGGGCAAAATAAATTTGATTTGTTGAAAGCATTTGCCATCATCTCATTACATTCAATGGAAATGCAAAAATTATAGTCCCAATGGAGCCAATTTGTTGGCTTTTATGCCACATATTAGGTTTTTTTTTGTTCTGTTATTATTATTATCGTGCCGTTGCGAGTGTTTCTTCTTAAATTACAGTCCATACACATACATATGCGTACAATTGACTTGTGCAATTCTCCGGCCAATTCAATGCAGAGCCAATGCCCAATGTTGCGGAAAATCAGTTGTTTGTTTCTATTAATATAAATGATTGTCTCTTCAATTCTCTGAGATATATGTAATGCCAAAGCTTTGATATGAAATATGAGCAAAAGTGTCAGCATTTGTCGCAAAAAATTGTTACAATTTATAAGTGATTTGTGAGTGGTCTTTAGAAGATTGTGTCTAGTATCTTGAATAGAAAAAAATGAACAAAATGCCGTCGAAATCGAATAAAATAAAGTGAAATTGCTTGACATACACAACTGACGTCTTAATGCTTTATGACGACTACTTGCAAGCGTATTTCTTTCAAGCTACTTTGGTTTGTTCTTCTAGGTTGATCGTATTTTTTTTTTTATTTGTGTTCTTCGCTTACGTTTTCACCAAATTAAGATGTGTACGATCTATGCTAATGCGAGTAATAGAGTATAAATGGTTAGATACAAATGTCGGTGCAGAGATTGACGTGCAATAAATGGAACAAGACAAAGACGTAATGGATGAAAAATCAAATGTAACGTTAAGTTGCGATCCATTGAAAATTCCCTGAATTTCATTTTTATCTATATTCAAGTTCCTGACAATGAAGAAATGAGGCAAAACCATCGTCGTTGTGGTTCGTTTATGTCGCACATTTAACTCGTTCAAATCTTTCTCTTCTACATTTCATTCGTCATTGTGGTATTGAATGAGCGCGCTTCAGGAATTCAGACTGGCTATAACATAATTGCATATTTGTTGTATGTTCAACAAATATGCTTTTAATTATTTAAATTGATTTGGAATTTCCAAAAAAAAAAAAAAACAATGTTCATTCAACCATGGTGATGTTAGTGAGTGTGCGTGCGGTTTCGACTTTGGCTACTCAATGATATAATGTAATTGGTAATGCCGATGTCATGTTTAACCTTAAACCAACCATTGTATATTCGCATATTCAAAGTGAAAATGTCAGAATCATGTGATGCAGAACCGAAAAATATCACCGAAATGACATTGGCTCAAACACCCGCACACATTGTGAAATCAATCAAATAGACCAAAAATTTCGTGCATGAAAATGTATGAGCGCATAAAACAACCCAACGATACATAACCGAATGGGAATGATATAAAGCAACAACATCAGCACTTGAAATATAGCAGTAACAACAACAAAAATCACAACACATCACTAATGAGCACGTCACGTTTAACAAAGAGTCTTTATTTTTTGAAAATTTTCCGCCCATCAAAGCGTAAAATTTTACTCCCTTTTGCTAATGCGTACACACAAAAGCGATTGTGAATATTTCGTATATATATATATGTATAGATTGGGAGCAGTTCGGCACATGTGTTCTTCTTCTTATGTCGATTGTTGGCGGATTTGTTATAGCTCTTCCTTGAGTCGTGGCAAAGATAGCAAAGTGAATATTCGTCAAAAGCATTGAGGAAAAAAGTTCCACTGAAATTGCTCAAGAGAGTTGTTGTTGTTAATAGCGGAACAAGAGTCAAGAGACGAGAAACAAAAAGCATCAGATTATACTTCACTATTTGACATATGTCTATCTTTGTACGCCATTCGGAAATAAGGATTGAACGTTTGATCTTTTGATATTTCATCCAATTGTTCTTCTCTTTTCTCTCTCTCTCTCTCTCTCTCTCTCTCTCTCTCTCTCTCTCTCTCTCTCTCTCTCT
>NW_022197846.1:3399482-3465708 GCF_009176525.2 Contarinia nasturtii | reverse complement strand
TCTCTCTCTCTCTCTCTCTCTCTCTCTCTCTCTCTCTCTCTCTCTCTTTAGTCTTACTACGATTTTACATATTATTGTTTTTATCTCTCCTTGGTAATTCACTAGATTTTAGTGCGATAGTTTGAAGGCAATATTTTTCACTCGATGCCTTTTGAATTGTTGCTTTAGTTTTTAATGTTTTAAAACGAGCGAAGCAAAAGAGATTTAAATCGACCTGAACTTCGTTGACACGATCAAAAATAATCTACACAATAAATAAATATTGTTGGTGCACCTGATGATCATATATGCATAGATTAATGCAATTTTCACCCTTCCACTTGAACCATTAAATACCCTTGTCGATTGAAAAATCAACAAATAAAACCTGTGCAATACAGTATAAAAGCAACAAAATAAACGACAACAACCGACTATTCAAATTTCCTGCAATTGTTCCAGTTTTTGTTCGTTGTTATGTCTGAAATGTATATAAATGATGTTACCATGTAACAAATATAATCTCCTGGCTTGTTGTCGATTGATAGCATATTTTATGGATTTATTTTGCACCCCTCATTTCTCTCTCGCTTTCGCTTTCGTCATGCAATAATAAACGATTTGTATCTCTTTGCCAAATGATAATAATCATGTATAAATAACGATAACTCAATTCGAGCATAGCATATTTCCTGTGCCGAAAATTGTTGCGGCCCTTTCATTCAATATGGAATATTAACCGCGTGATTTAATAAAGTACAAACCCATGAAAAAAAAATTCAAATGGGAGTTTCGGTGCATCCGATTAGAAAACATTCAGTTACAGTTCTTTTTTCGCTGGCTCTTCACATTAATTCTATAAGATAGAAGTGTCAAAGAACTTTTACAAATCCTCACTGGAGCGAGTATTGCTTGCATTGGGATTATAAGCATAGAATGGCTCTCGCTGGTGAGTAAAAAAGCAAGGTTTACAGGTAAAGCAAAAAATTTGCGCTCGAAATAACCCAACAACAATGAACAGATATGAAATCATAGCGGTGGCATTGATTCTTTTTTCAATGCAGATCAAATACAGGCATTGACAGTAGCACGTCCGACAGCACACACACAAAAAATTGAATCGTGTTCATTATTTTGGCTTCGATTTGGAACTGTAGGTGATTTGCGAGCATATTTCAGATTTCACTACTGGTTAATATGACAGTTATAGCAATTTAATGGCAAATCCATCAATGCGTGCTATATTTTTCGCACACTAAACACTAAGGGGCCACCTGCTGTTCTGACCGTTTCTCTCTCTATCTAATTCTTTCTGGTTTTCGCCAGCTTTCTTCCTCGGATCGTTGTTACCTCCCAAAGAAGTGCGGGAGTTGAATGGTTCACGACACAAAATTCTCAAATCATTTTTCCTCTCTGAATTGTATTTGTGTGTGCGCGGCCGTGCTTTTCGTTGTTATTTTATTTGTGGAAAACGTACATCTTGAATAGGTAGACTTGTGTATTGTAACTGACTGTCACGCAAACAACATATTCTGCTATACGAAAATTGGTTCAATTTTACCCAAACAACGAACAATCACATGGTGATGCAATGAGTGATGAAAAGAAAAGAAGTCGATGCCATGCGACACGTGCAAATTAAAATCATGTTTATTTTACCAATCATCGAAAATGGTTGAGAAAGTCTACCGGAATATAATTGCATAAAAAAAAAGAAAGAGCAATAAAAAAAAAGATATTCCGGGCTACAAAAATTGTGGTGCCGTTTGACACGTGCATCAAACAAAGGAACGCTTTTCTGGTTGAGAAGGATTATTTACAATTGAATGGGATTTTTTTTCGCACTGAAATCGGCTCTTTATTGAAATGGTTTTGGCATTAGGCTCGATTTCTTTTCTCTCACTCCCACTGGGAACAAACAAATGACTGCATCTTTGAAGCAATTCATATAAATTGTTGACAGTTTTAATTGTTGTTCCTTCACTCGTAACCATTCTGTTTTAGCGATACTTTGCGATAAAAATGAATATTCAAAACACGTCATCACATCGTTAAGATATAATATAGATTCTTTTTTGTTTCGTCTTTTTTTATTAGTGCTGTTTTCGAAAAATAAGATCCCAGAATTTTTGTTTACCGTTTACTATTTGCCACATGCAAATGTGCCGCCAACAACGAGCATATCTATTTTATTTACGGCCGTCTTATATTTCATTTGTATCGCTTTTTTTATATATGCAAAATGTTATTTAAAATTTTTTTTTGGTTCAATCGGAAACGACCAGATGCATATCATATCACAAATATCACACGACGACACAATGACATGGCCATTGTTTCTCACGAATGAAATGAAACAACAGCAACGATAATGCAGACATACCAAAAATAGTTCGACCAGAAAATCTCTTCGGTGCCTTTGCCTGGCCTTTGTGCATTCATTATGCCAACCAATGTTCTTTCCTATCTACATTGAAAACACTTACCACAAACAACATTCTGTCAGAAGAGTAATCAAAATGTATGATAAATATAGCTATTGTCAGATATTAAAAATGCGAAAAATTAACCCGTAACGAAAATATATATACATGTATATGGTTTGATTGAAGTTCCTCTCACCGCTCGCTCGCTCATTCATTGCATTCATCCATAGTGCAGCAAATGAAATCATTGAAATCGTCTGATCATTACAGCCATTACATTAATTGAATATTTTTGTTGTTTTGTTTAAAGTTCCTGTGAATACGCAATCACAGGTCACAATTCATTTCAATAGACCAAACCAAGCCAAACACCTTAATGAACCGGACGCTTCAACACAAGATGGCATTTACCGATCCATTATCAACAATAAAAATCGCATTTTTAAATGGATTGTAAATTAAAGCAAAACGAATTTTTTATGCAAATTATTATAATACGAAAACAAAGTTAAGAATAAAAAAAAATACTCAAATTTAATAAAGTCGGCAATTTTATGAGTGCGGTCTCAAATCTGTTTACTGTTTGTCTGGTGGCTGAGTGCAGTTGGAAATTTATACTGTAAAGTCTTTTGTATGCTATAGCCAAAAGAGTGTACGAAAAAAACGGTTATTCTCAATGAAAATGGGAACAGTACAAAATCAAAGAAATTTATTTTAATATTCGAAACGACCAATGATAATAATTAATGTAGCATTTTTATGAGCTCCGAAATTTGCGGAAAATGAAAACAAATAATGAAAATGAATTAATTATGATTTAGGTATGATTCGCAATAACTTAATGATACGTTTTATAGAGGGTAAATAATGTCGATTAATAAAGACACACAGAGAGAGAAAGACATAGGCACAATAGTGATATAAGTGAACTTTGGTAAAATCTAGAGTAAAATACTATAAATAAATCATCATCTTTTTCGACATGATATCCCAAAAAAGAAACAGTTTCTTAAAGATGTCAATTTTAGAAAAATTATGGCTTTAGATTTCCTTGGTTCAACTGTGATGCCGTCCGACTCATAGATTGTGTATGTAAAAAGCAAAAAAAAAAAAAAAAACAACAAATATTGTCGAAAAAATAATAAATTAAAAATTTCTTCACATTTTGAAGTTGAACTAATAAATCCACTAGAATTACTCAGAAATGAAATGAAAATGTGGAATGCGTGTTTTGATCGCTTATACAGTACAGTGCATTACACATATAGCATCAATAATGAAAAAAAGTCCATACCTACCAGTAATCATTGCAGTTGTGTCACATTCATATTCAACAAAAAAAGGAGCCGAACTAAATGATGAAAAAAGCGAGGAAATACATTATCAAAAAAAGCGAACATATGAAAGCCAAAAAAAAAACACCAACAGCATACAAATCCTGAACCAATGCACTAAAAACATCAGACATAAGTCACTGCAACAACTAAATGATATATGCTCAGAGGTCGTATTGCACACAAGTTCTGGTTGTCTTTATTTTTGTTCACACGCACACGACATTAACCACAGTGACTGCAACCAGAGAAATTTTCCTTGGTGTTGTCGGTTCATTCTTATAATTTTTCTCTCTCTCTCTTGCTTTCTCTTTAATTACTTTCTTGGTGTTTTTGCGCACAGTTTATGGTGTGGTACTAATGTTTACTGTATTTTATGTATACGCAATGCGTTTATATGCATATAACGGCATTGATTCTGACGGCTCTGCACACACTCTCTCTCTCTCTCTCTCTCTCTCTCTCTCTCTCTCTATTTGTCTCCTTTCTTTCTTTCTACCGAAACGGATCGTGTATCGGTCGTGTACGATGCGTGATCTATGAATATTCGTTGCACGATCTGTCTTCCGATTGTATCTCACACATTAATCGTGCATGTATTGTTCGTTTACATCGTTTTAAGTTCATGCTGCACATTAAAGTGTCTACAAAACTTTAACCAAACTATTAATTTTAATTTTCAAACATCTTTTTTATTATTCATCTTCTTCTTCATCATCATCTTTGGCAACTTTCTTGCTCTTGATCTTACTCTCCGCTTATTTTATTTTTTTGAAGCATAAACATTTAGCATAAATCACAGATGAACGTTTTTATTTTCAGTTCGAACGATTCGAAACGAGCCAAACTAAATTCTCATTCGCTGCACATTTGTCATGTGTTCAAGAGGCTATCCTATGTCGTGTTGTTGTGCCTGTTTGCTTCAAGTGTGATCTTTGGCGCATTTGAACACTTTATCATGACGTTTGTGTTAAGCATATATTTTGTTGTTCTTGAGACTTTTCTCTCTCTCTTTCTCTCTCTCTCTCTCTCTCTTGAATCGTTCATTTGATACTCCGGGGAAAATTCGACAAAGGGTTAAGTTCAACCTTCATTATTTGTTATCAGCCAGTTGGGTTTTGGTCATGGTTTTCATTTGTAAGTATCTCATAATAACTTTAGTAATAACTGCATTTCAAAGATGAATGAGATGTTATTATGGCGTTCATTTATATATGCATGTCACCATTAACGTCGCATTTGCCACCAATAAAACCATTATACATGCTCTACATTCTATGTTTTTGTTTCAAATCAACATGTAAATTATGAAAATTTATTTTGTGTCAAAGAAAAACTGATTACATATGCTTTAACGCGATATGCTCACACAGTTCAACACTTCATTGGTGTTTTTACGTCAGATATTTTGTGTTGAAGTGTTTCTTCTATTTTCTATTTAATCGTGTCCTCAAAATTATATTCACTTTTCATTTAAAATTAATATAAGGAAGTATTTGTGCATGTTACAAATCGATCGCCAGTCATTGTTCTCTATGCATGACGATCTCACAATGTACAATATATTTCTTGGAACGATGATGGCAACGGGGGCGGATACAAAGCAAAGAAATATTATTATGATTATTGAAAAGAAAAATTGTTTATCATAACGGTTTAATGTGCAACACAACGAAAGAAAAACTTCCGAGAATCGTTTTTCATCATTACACAAGAAAATATGCGCTATTGTATGCAAAGAGAAACATGTTGCAATATAACAGAGCTTCTGCTGGAAATGAATTCTGTAACTATCTGTCATTACCACAACTATTTATATTCTTGAACAAAAGTATAAGTGCCCTTTTTAGAACGAACACTTTTGCATTGCCACAAGACATCATTTTTTCTGCAATGAATTCTTAAAAAAAAAAAGTAAAACCATTTTGATATGCTGAAATTTGTCTATCACCATCATTATTATCGGAAATTTGGCTACCGTTTTTGGAAGAGTGTCTATTCAATAGTTTGGAAGGTACTTTCTAACACACAATGGATTTTTTTTAAATAAACTTGTAAGTGGTCAAAAAAGAAGTAGCTAATTTTCTTTCAATTTTAAATAAATATTAACATTCGTTTAAAATGAAAAAAATGCCGATTGTTTCAACAGTTGACGATGTAGATGTAGTATCAATTTGAGAATAAACTTTAATTTACTGATCGAGATCGAATGATAAGCAGAAAAATAAACAGAATTTGTTTGTTTGTGCGTCGGTAACATAAACATGTTATATCCGACATACATGGCCTGAAACACAACAAAAGCATCAGAAGATTGCCGAATTTTATTTTCTCTCATAACCATATAAACAAACTATCTTTTACGGACCAAGAACCAAAACGAAAAAAAAAACGGTGTTGATATACGGTAGTCTATCAATAATGCTGTGAATCTCAAACACACGCATTCACGCCACCTTCCAACTGCCGCTGATGCGTTTTCATTAAGAAACCAACGAAAAAAGAAAATGTTGACGGAAAAAAAATGTGCGAAAAAACCAAGTTAACATCTTTAGATAATAAAATCATAGACCGAAACGACTTAACAGTACGCATTTGTAACAGAAGCAAATCATTGAGTAGCCGCCGCAGCTACAAGTGCATTTGTAAAAAAATTGACTCTTTAAATGAACTAAGTTCGCTTTTTTCGGGCTTATCTTTTGATCGTTTTTTTTTTCTCTCTCGATTTCAAAAGTCATATTTATCGTTGTGACCACTTCCCGGACGGTGTTCAAACGGTGTTTTCGGTTTATTTTTATTTTGTTACTATTTATCCATCCGATTAGCACATTTCTAATAACTCAACCTTCAGTGGGCCAGTAGCAGTAAGTGTATGTGTCTGTTTGTTTAGTGTTTGTCCATAACAAATATTTAAACATTACACATCATTCGTAATTATTAATAAATAAACACACGAAATCTCTGTATGGAAACATGAGCCGCGCGAACATTACAATAGAACCAACGATTCGTACAAGCGCTTCAGATTTTATACGATAAAATACAACTCACTCGATGTCTACCTGTATTGTTGTTATTGTTATTCTTATTGTTTAACATTTAGTGAGTGTGCGATGAAAATTCATTGAGTATATTAGCGCAGAATTTCATTCAGTCTATCTTTCGATCTCCTGTCGTATTCACATCAAAAATGAAATGCCGAATATGACGAGCATCTCATTTGTGATGCAGTTCTATGTTAATTGTTGTTATTGTTGCAAGCCGCAGGCAACTTCAATCTCTCGATATTTCTATGTCAATTTTCTCGAACAGGAAATTGATATCAAATAAAGGTGCTACGTGCACGCACATACACAAACCACACATCTCACTAAATCTTCACGCTACCGATGCATCATCATCATTAAACGTTTTGTTTGGATTTTTTGTGTGAAATATGAGAAATATGAAATCAACTTTGATTTGTTTATCGGTGTTCAACTGATAATTTAATATGTTACATAAATATGCGATACTAGTATTGGATAGAATGTGACGCCGTCGTCGACGATCAAGTATTGGTTTCATATTTTGTTCTGAATTGGCAGCCAAAACACTTAAAACCTATGTTATGATGATGGTTTTATCTTGCTGTGCGCGCTCATTTGTCGTTTTGGTACATGAAATATTATCAAAAATTATCTGTTATGTCTAATTGCTTGAACTGTTTATTTTTCGTTGTTATTGTGCGCGCACACAAATTGACACACTTAATAGTGAATTTTATTTGATAATAAAATTGTAAAAAAACGCATCAACATTAGAGAAGAATTCGTTGATGGTCATCGACTGATTAAATTGAACATAAAATAAATTTTCTCCGCGTTCTCTCATGGGCATTCTTGCATCTTTCGATTTCTCTCTCTCCACCCGATTTGAGAGCGTGCTGCGTGGCTTTCTTTCAACAAACGGCGCATAGAAATAAAAAATAGTAAAACCTACCATTTATAGTGATATTGTTATTGTTTGACTCTCATCGGATTGAGGCGGCCAGTAAAATGCAATATTTTGTCAATTTCCCACAGAGACATGGGCGCCTCGACTCTAATTTTATCTATGCGTCTTTTTTTACTCTCTCTTTGCTCTTTTTCTCATTTTTTTATTTGATGAAATCAAAGCATTTGAAGCGAAATTTAAAACAAAAAACAAACACGAAAAATTGATATTGAACCACGATCTATTTGATACAGATCAATTGGTATGTTACATCGGCTATAAACTACCTTAGAAATGGATAAACCAATAATTGTCTCAGAATTTTCTGAAAGAAAAAGAAGAAGAAAAAAAAACACATTATTTTTGAATTAATTTATGTGACAACTAATTCTCTCCGATTGAGAAAAATATACTTTGCTATAGTTAACTTTAAGCTTCTCTACCATTTGATTCCATTTTATGGAGGAGTCAAACTTCCCGTATGGAACAACCAACTTGAAAAAAAAAATGATTAAAACATCCAACCATAAATTGAACTTTTATAAAAAAATATACACCAATGGAAAAGAAATGCGCACCAGTGTGAAAAACACATGATTTACTTAAGATTTTTCTTCTGAAAAATAAAAATAAAAGATTTCCTTTTTTTGGAGTATTGATTTATCTGAGAGCACAAAAAACCAAATGAGGCTACAAGTTAAGCGCATGGCGCAGACTCATTTCATGTTTTTTCTGTTTATTTGATTGCCGAAGCCACGCCAAATACGGTACACTCATTTTTCATATGTAAATTCCGAAAATGTTGAATTAGACGATGGCAGCAAACACATTTTGCGTGCATGCTGCACGACAGACAACGACTAAAGCAAATCCAAAAAAACCGAAAAAAAAACTTAATTACCCCTTTTTGTATCATTTTACGTATTATCCACATTAAAATGTAACTTGAGCGAATGCGAGTAGAAGAGAAAAACGCCTGTATTTTGAAAATACATTCACAATAACCGAAAAAAAATGAAATCTGTTTGTCGCTTTGACAAATCATTTGTTGCGTTTTTGGAAACGGGAAATAAATACTAATTCTTAGAAATTAAGAAAAGAATATACATATTTAAACACGTTTCGGATATCAACATTCTTGTAAAATCGCATGTAATGAAGACAAATTTGCATTTTAATTTATCGCTGTAGCCAATTTTGTTCTACGTCATTTGCATTTGGCATGTGTTCTGTGTATGTATGTTTTTCCGTTTTGTATTTGATTTCTTTCATTTTGCTGTTTCTTTCATCTCGCTTCTGTTGAAATGAACAGGGATGGTCGTCGATGTAGTGAAATTTAACGGCATTTTGATGCACGCATCGATTTATTGCAATAAAATTCATATAATTTCTGTCGATTATATCAAAGGTGTAATTAGCAAAAATATATATATAGACAGTTAAATAAATTCGAAAGTTGTTTCCCATGTGGAAAAAATCACTATAGTTTTATATATCTAGTTAATTTGGGATGTTTTTGATTGTCTACATGTGGTTATTCCATGCAAAAATGAGATGATTGCGTCCCAAACTAGCCGGCCGACTAGATTGAAAAATTTGTATGAAAAACAATCACTATAAGTCGAATAAAATCGTTTATATATAAAATGATATTTTACTGATCGTTTTACACTCGGGATATGTTTCATTTTGTTTACATCTCTAGCTTGCACTCATCGAATCAGTTGCATGGTCTAGTGAAAACACTGAACCACCATTATCATTCAGAAGTGCGTATCGGCTTAATTGCACATCGATCGTCTTTTGTATGCATTGCGAATTGGCTTTATGATATTTTTGTTTGCTTATTTGATCGTTTGGTTTTCTGAGAATCGATCGTTTTAGTTTTTTTTGTGGGCGCGCACATTGTATTTTGCCACACTGAATAGTGTTTCGAGCGCATTTGAGAAAGAAAGAACGAAAAAAACTTATGGGCATGTCCAATTCAAAAGGATTTGATATGAATATAAGAGTTTATGGTCAAACATTGTCGAAGCCAATGCCATTAAGAACAATTGAATGAAAAATAAAATAACGTCATATAAATGGAAAACGATGGACAAAGCGACATTCATTTTAAATTTGAATTCATCGTGCGCATACAATGTGATGACAGTTCAAAAGAGCCTAGAAAACATGGCATTATATTATAAAATGTCGGCAAATCTCTTTTTACGTAAGCTCTCTCTCTCTCTTCCTTTCTACCCGAATGAAGATAAAATTGTAAATGATAATATAAATAATAACACATTTGCATAATATTTATTTCAATTTTGGTGCATTTTTACGGCATCGAAAGTGGAATTGGCTTCAGCAGTCTTTTGACATGAAAATAGTAACAAAGGAAGAGAAAACGGCACGGAAAAAAATTATGGTAAAATGCATGAGTTTCCAATAATTCAATAGCCATTTCGGTAGGAATATATGTGTAAGTGTATGCTTGATCTTCACGAATTGCATCTCAAGTCCAAAATATGCCATTGGATCCGAGGAGCGCATACGCCGGACAAGATATTTCGAATAACAAATGTTAATATATATAAAATGAGATCTTGCAGTATAAAAACGGGTGCGGGGCAACGAACGTAATTCAAAGACAGAGACATATGATGAGGATTGCCCAAGTGCAAAGAAAATGAAAATAAAATGTCTTACATCCGTAAGATGAACTTTTCCGCACTGTGATCCACAGCATGCATTTATTACAAATCTTTTACTCAAAGAATTCAAGAGAAAACTGAATCTGACATTAGTTTTACGATACAAATAATTTTCGAAGTACTTTTCATACAAAAACTACTAAAAATGGGAATTTTTATGTCGCAGCCATGCCTATATGATATCGTAATCATGTGAAAATTTGCAGAGGTTTTTTCTTTCACAAAAAGTTAACATTCTGAAATTTTGAAGAAATTTCAATGCATATTAAGGGTACCTCCCATACAAAATTTCGATTTTGAGCAAAAAATCCAAAGTTTTGTTTCGGGAGGTACCCCAAATATGCGTTGAAATGTCTTCAAATTTTCAGACTCTGAGACTCAGAGTGTTATTTTTGTGTGATAAAAATCACCTGTGTAAAGTTTCAGCTCATTACGATATCATACAGGCATGGCTTCCATACAAAAATCCAATTTTTTGTAATTTTTGTATGAAAAGTGTGTCGAAAGTTATTTGTATCGCAAAACTAACGTCATATTCGGTTTTCTCGTACCCAAAAACCTCCCAATACATATTTTTGAGTGTTTAAGAATACATTAAAAATCACTTTTGGAGAAAAATTGAATTTTTCCCATGGATGGCCATGGGCATCACACCAGACATGACACTTTACTCTGTAAAGTAAGATTTTGAATTACTTTTCTTGTTTGAAAGTTATCGTGTTAACAAATTTTTGCGTACAGCGTACAGGGTACCACGCACATACATTCGGACATCGAAAAAACGCTAGATTCGTGTTCCCTGGCCCCAAAACACCCAGAAAACACATTTTTGATGGGTTTTAATTTTTCGACCGATTCCAATACTTTACCTTACGTTCTTGATGTGTGCGGAAAAGTAAAAGTGAACTGCCTTTGGGAATCCGATGAATATACAGCAATTGTAAACCACAGCTCTTTCATATTATACCCATGGAACATGTAAAAAATATGCAACCAGTGAAATGTACAAAGAAAGACAAACAAATGCCAAAATACTTGAAGCTGTTTTTTTTTTCTTCATTCCTGCGACAGTATCATTTTCATTGTAGACATTGCCTGTCTGCCAGCCTGTTTGACTGAATGAATGATACAACCACTAGTTTGTTGTTATTGGATTCAAGCATGTTCAATTTTACGAATTATCGTATGACCAAATCCAATCAAATGGATGCGCATTTTATCTTCCCGTTTAGATTGCGCTGATTTACAAGTAACATTCCGTTGATTCATTGGACGATGTTCATTCGGCAAGTCGGTGTATTCATGTCAACAACAATGGCCTGTTAGCAGGTATTCTGGAAATTGATTAGTAGCCGTTTTTGGTTTGGTACGTCGACAACGATGGACTTTTTTTTTTCATTTCTCCCGCTATAATATCACTAAATCAATAATTCATTGGCGCAAGAGTTATGGTGGACATGTTCATTTTGTCTTTCCATTTTATTAAATAAAAACCAAAACCAAAACAAAAGCAATGACAAAAAAGATAAACTGAAAAAAAAATACCATCAAATAAATAAAACATTTTTTTTGTGAAATACATTGGACACAATGTACTTGGAAATAATGCTTGAAGTATCGAGTTGAACGAAAAGTATGTTTTTCGTTCGGAAATCTGAAAAATGATTTAAAGCTTGATGATACATCAAGCAAAATACGATCTTTTCGTTCGGCTGGTTAAATCTCATGTATGGAAAGTAGTGCGCATCTCCCTCTCCCTTCATCTCATTGAAAAGGAAATGAAATGTATTTATTAAGCGAATATACCAACATGGTTGCGCAAATCGAATACGCGAAATTCGTTTTATTTCTCGTTAAATTTGTGTCCAAACTTGTAGGCTCTCTGCAAACTCATAACTTGACTCATGCTTTCGATTGACATTTTAAAACGCAGTTTGTTCGCAGATAATTTACGGAACAAAGAAAACAGAGTAAGGAAGAGAATTGAGTGAAACAAAAACATATTTTTCAAAATTCGAATCTGAATCTATCAAAATTATTATTCTAAATACTGGCAAAACACATTTCAGTGTCTGAAAACATATATATATAAAAAAAAACAAATGGATTCCGTAAAATGCACATTTCAATATATTTTCGTTTTAACATCTCTCAAAATTCCGGTAGATTGTAGCTATAGCACATTTATATTATTTCCAATCAACCAAATAAATAATTCATAGAAAATGCAACCAATTTCGGTTTTCCAAATCGAGTGTGTGCATGTATATGCCAAATGTTGATTTAAAATAATGACCATCATTAGATAAAAACCGACTCAATTCCAGTTTAAATAAATTAGGCACAGAACAGCTACCTTTTATAGATATTCCTTTTTTTGTTTCATTCGGCCGGTGTGCTTTTGTTTTAGTCATCTTTTTTGCAGGCATCGAATGTGGTGTTTCAGTCCCCAATATAGGAAATTTGAATTGGCAATACAACTGCGTTGAAAAGTCAAAAGAGCAATGAATTGATAGTGAAAAATATCTAAAAGACGCTTTTAGGTCGTTTCAAAAGAATTGGTCATAGGTATATTAAATATACTATATTTACACCAAAGTACCTATTCAACTTGAGTTAATTCTCGTTAAAATTTAAAACGAAAAAAAAAAATATTGCAGTGACGAAAATATGTATAATATATTCGCTAGAACTGATTCATTAAATGTATAAATAGTGATTTACTTTTCTCAAAAATTGAGCGTCATAAAAATGTCTATAAATATATCAGCAATTCAGCATAGCGGTTACTGTGTTATTTGCAAATTACAATTCTATTATGAACATTTCCCGTCCCATTAGCTTGAATACAAAAAATGATTGATTAGCGCGTCATTGTGAACACGAATTATTTAAGACCGCTGATTATGTCAATCTAAATTTAGAATTGACGCGAAGGCATAGTATCTGTCTATGAGTAATATTTAAGATCCAAACAATAAGCGAATCAGTATCGGTAGCCGTGACCGTGAAACTAGTTAAAAAAACGCTTCATCATAGAATGTGTTGGGTTTTAAGAAACTCTCTAGATTTATCTAAAGACAACAAAAAAGAAACGTAAATCATGAATGTTGCACGCAATGTCATTAATATGCATTTATTCATCAAAGCAAAATAGGAGAGAAAAGATAAGTCGCGCGCAAAACACTTTAAATCTGACGAAAAAAGGGCAAGAGAGGGTGGTGAATGCAAACACAATAGAAACACTATATATATATATGTATATATGACAGTTTAAGGTGCGCAATGTAAAAAATTCTAATGGATTTGGCACTTTTAATTGCATGTTGTTGTTATAATGACTCATTAATGGCCGCTCATTGAATATTCGTATAATTTCGGCGTCTTAAATTTCTCTCTCTCTCTCTCTCTCTCTCTACTTATCAGCAATAGGGCAATAGAAAAAATGTTTTTTGTTCGAATTTTTGGTGTAATCGGTTGTAATTAGTAAAAAGATGTGTCAAAAATTATGCATTACCACGCAATCGTAAGCGTAAAACCACCCCCTTCATTGTGAATTTTGTTGTTTTAAAAATAATGTGGAACAGGTGCCATTGTGCCTTATTTTTACGATCATTCCGAATCCGATGATGTTTTTTTTTCTTCGATGATGTTTTTTCTGTGCTGGAATTCGGAGAATGTATCGATTTGTTTTTTCACTTGAAAATTCATAAGTTTGAGAAAGAGAATGTGTGATTACAAAAGAGTGAGAGATATAAGGTTGACGGCGGCGGTTCAGGTTCGAATAATTGCATGACAAGGCACCTGCAAAAAAAAATTGAACAAGAAAGGAAACAATTTCATATTTTTTTCTTCTTTTACTTGATGTATTGGGTATGAAAAATGTCGGTGTTTGTTCAATAAACAAAAATAACCAACCCAAATAAAAACATATGAGAGAAGAAAAAAAAAGCCAGGGAAAAAAAGAAGATAATTATATATGTGCATGTTATAACCATATGTAATTAGATTTTGATATATCTGGCTAGTTGAAAGCGATGAGCACACACCACATGCAATGCCACCAACATCAGATAGTCTCATTGAGATAGTGGCTGTGTGATACAGCCGTTCAACGTGTTCGAGTACAAACACACATGCAAAAAAAAAAAAAAACAACGTATGAGCGAACGAGCGAGAAAGAATTCGCACAAATACTGCACAGTTACATTGGGTATATTGCCTGCAAGTGAGACTTTTTGATTCATATAAATTCACAAGGTGATGGAACGGCATTAACAGAAATGCATTTGCAAAAACACCAAACTCTCATCTATACATAGCGAGAAAAAAAAGCGAGAAGAATTTCGCATGCGCGCTTTAATATTTTTGTATGTATGACTTTTGATGGCTATCAACATCTTGATTGACGCGTTCAAAGGATATGCTCGTCACTTGATTCTCTTCATCATGTAATGCAGAATTGCATAGCAGAAATGCAAACACACACACACATACACAACGATTCAACGTGCCAACAACAAATACACTCGACTTTGCTGCTACTGCCGCCATCGTCATCGTCATTGTCGTTCCTGTTACCTACTGCCATTCGCTAAGCCCGTGCATTGCATTCTTAGCTTTCCGTTTCATTCAAAATTGAAACGTGAAAATAGCAATTCGTTTCTCGTATTTTAACTTGAAAATTGAAGTAATACACACATTTCTGCATCGATGCGTTTTCATTTCGTTCGTTTGTTCGGTCGCTTGTTCGCTGATTATTCATATTCATTACACCATTACGGCTTATGTGCCGTTTGTTGCGGTCGAATCTCTCCATATCATAAGCAAGATATGTGTAATGTGTGACGCGCAATGAGTGGGGCCGTGTCACGCAGATGAGAATCTTGACGCGCATGTCTGCAAACGGGCACGAACGAAATTGCCCGAGTGTAGATTTCAAAACAAAAATATTAATGCAAATTTATAGATTTATGCGTAATCGAATGCATATTCTTCTTTCAGGCTCAATGCAATTGTCTTCCATCTATATGGCGAAAACAATACTATGTCTCACCACGTATACGCAAACCCAATGATATATTCAAATGAAAACTACACTGTAATTTTGATGGGATTAAAATATAATACTTTCGGATTTATTTGATAAAAAATCCAAATGGATTAAAATGAAATAAGAAGGTGCTAGAAAGATTTTTTGAATTCATTTCAAATGCAAAATACAATAGTTTTGTAAAACAGTTAAATTGTATTAATTGTTTGAATATTAAATGAATAATCATTCTGGTGGAACACTGTTTCATATTGTATTGACATTTATATGAAACTTCAAACGCCTGTCATTTTCTTTCGATTACAAACATAACCTTTCACGGTCTTATGTTGTGTAAAACGCGTGTTCCGTTGTCGAAAAAACTATTTTTGTTTCTGTTGGAATTTCGATTGGTTTGTTTATTAAAAGATGAATTTTGGAATGGGAGTTCATCGTTTTGAACTGCTCATATACACCAAAATGAAATTCCAAGAAATTCTTACTGATCTTAACACTCTATCTTAAGTCTACCTCAAGAATATATCATCGCTTGTGTTGCGTTTTCCTCAGTTTGGATATTCATAATATATATCACTTTAATGTGAACGATTAATTTAAAGCTACACATAAAAAATGGATAAATTTAGAAAAGAGCAAGGTAAAAATATATTATTCTAAAGGTAGATTAGGACTATAAAAACGTGGAGACTAAAAATAGTTTCCGTGTTAGTGAAGCCTAGCGGCAAGTTGAATATACAGAAATATTGATCCATGAATATTTTTTTCAACTTCGAGGTATACTTTTTTGTTTTTTTGGTATATAAATCATGATTCATTTATTTTATAAAGATTCAGCTTTTGTTCCTAATTTTTAAGTAGCGATTTACAATTAGCTTAGTAGCAATTAACATTCGGTTTATTTTTATGCACGCTCTTAATTTACTTATGATGAAAAGAACCTCAATTACTTTCTACATACAGATCAGAATAAAATTCGTCTATCATGTGAAATAAATCATTAGAATATTGAACATAAGATAGAAATAGAAAAAAAAATCAATAATAATTTCAATTTTTGTGTTTTTTTTAGATAATCGATCATTCTACTTTTTGATAATTTCCAAGAAACAAAAATTCAATGAAAATGAAATGATAAATTTAGAATAGATTTTTTTAGAACTTTTGATCTGCCTCCAAATCAACTGTGTGCTGAATTTCTATCTACGGTCTGAGGACGAGCTCCGTTCAGAATCTCTTCAAATAAATCAAGCATTTGCTTAGTTATAGAATCCATTCGCTCAGCTAAACTAGACAATTGATCTGCTGCTTGTGCAGTATCCAAATACACGTGAAAGTGCACGTTCAATGCAATTTCAAAAATTTCTTGAATGAAGCCAGTAGAACGTGCAATATTTAGAGGAATCAGTTGAATCGCAGTTGAATGTACTTTTTCGACCAAAGCTCCCAACTCTGTTCCCATTTCTCTTGTGCCAGCTGCTTCTTTAGGCGTCATTCGATGCTTGAATGAAGCTATATCTTCAGCCAAGTTCTTTAAATCAGTCAATTTAGATTCGAATTCAGAGCAACCATCACCTGACGATCTTGAAAACGTCGGTATCACGGAGGGACACGATCTGCTTGAGTCTGTACTTAACTTTTCGCCTCCGTCTGAAGTGTTGTCTTCGGTGCCACTAGAAAGAGAAGAAGTGCCAACAGGTGAGCCACGTGAACGCGGCAAGGTACGACATACAGGCAATGGATCGTGTGGAGACTGTGTACGGGGTGGTGTGGCTTCGCCGATGGAATTTCCCTCAGCAAGGTTGAATGTGTGATGCAATGATGCGAAATCAGCCGTGGCAGTGAACTGGTTTATGTTCGTCTCTTCGCTATTACCGCTAACAGCAACAGCAACAACACCACGATCTGAAGGCAATTGATCGTGTGGAGATTGTCCACGAGTGGCTTCGCCGGCACTCAGTTGCTGAGGGCTATTTGATGTGCGATTTGATGACAACATATCTTCGGCCATGGTAGTGTTTTGTCTATTTGAGGTTATGTTAATGTTCACCAAATTATCAAATCGTGGATCATCCATTGTTGTGATTATTATGTGGCAGGTGGCAGATGGACAATTAAAATACAAATTGAAACCTCAAAAGTGGGGCGGAATCAGCAAATTTTCAATCAAATTATTTTTCAACGAATCTCTTTTGCGAGATTTCACACTTTTATATCTAAATTCAATTTTTTTTTTTTTTTCAATTGGAATTGAATGATATAATAAAGCGATTCATTAAGAAATAAATCAAATATAAAATGCATTCGAACGCATTGTTTTTGTTTAAGTTTTGTTCTACCTTCAATCTTAAGCACATTACGTATACTTAAGGAGACTTTAGGTAGAGTTGAATGAGATGATTGAAAAAAAAAAAATTCGACCTCGCCGGCATTTTGAATATACATCCCTTTCTTCCATCGCTTCTGTGCTATTTATAAGATTTCTGATAAAATGTTTCATAGCTAGTGGAAACAAAGTGAAGAAAGGGTGATTAGCGGATGGTTCTCAATAAAAGCTGGGATCGATTTGCATTGATATCAGCACATATTCCATTTCATAACCTCACTCTTTTGAGCTCACCGATTTTTTTTTTTTTGTGAAGCGTAACATGGCGAACATTTTGCTGAGTTTCAAAATCCATCAGAATCGTGAACAACCGAAACACACATTGAGAACACATGTGAGAATATTCTTGCTTTGTTGATGAATGATTTTCAATAAAGTTTTTGATTCGTTTGCCTCGAAGAATTGTGAAATTATATTTATGCAAGAGTGAAATGAACGCATTGTTAGTTTGTTTATTGTGAACCCGATCACAAGAATCGGTGATTGTATATTTTGATGAATTTTTAGAGGCCCGTTTTTAAAATACCGGGAACCTATAAATTCATCAAAAAAAATATATTGCTGAATCAACAGATTTTAGACTATAAATATAAGAGAGCTCTTCGGTATACTATCACTCGATCACGATGGCTGGAAAGAAACGGAAGCATGCAGCATCGGCTTCTAAGCCAAAGCCAGTAAAGAGGAAAAAAATGTGTGAAAATCAAACGATAAAGAAAAATGCAAAAAAAGGCTTGAAACACAATCGACCAATGAAAACAGATGAATTTCGTGATTTGATCATTGATTATGTGCTTGAAATGACGCGATGTTTCATTTTGGGTGCACTCAGTGTTCATTACTTGATTTTCAAATTTTTTCAAGTGCGTTGTGATGGCAATCGATACGGTGAAATCGAAGATTACTTCAGTCAATTAGTGGATAAGAACTTCTTCGATGATTTTTTCCGAGGGACGCAAAATTCTGATAGTGACGATGAAGATGCCGTTATGAACTGTGGATACAAGGTGTCCAGAATGATTTATCGTTTGTGTCGTAAATATTTCGTGAGAGCTCCAAAAATTGAGAAAATATCAAATATATTCAACTACGCATCACAAATCTACTACACAAATTTCAAGAATAACGTCTATCACGCATATTCTCGTCTTTGGAAGTTTTTTCAGCACCAAAATGCGACCAAGCAACAGAGCGCGTACCAGATCCGTATCTAATTGAAATACTAAAAAATTAATTGCATCCAATTCGTTTCGGAGATGGTCGAGCATATTTTTGTACGATGACGACGGCAGGCAATTGGTTCAAATACGTACCAATATTTCAACATTTGCAACGGTAAGCCGTTAATATTTTTACATTATTTCAAATCAATCGGTTGCACACAATCATTTTTGTTTCATTCGTTAAACAATGCAATTTCTATTGATTTCCTCGTTAATTAAATAATAGGTACATTCGTGATCACCAACGAAATAGAGAGCCGGCATTACGACGAGGTGAAAGAACAGAGCTCCGTGATTACAGAAATTTCACCGTTTTTCCAGTTTCAACGTTCAAAAGACATCACATTCGCATCGATAACAAAGCTCTTTATTGCATGCTGAGAGAGAGATCGGACGCCCACACCAACGGCTCATTAGACGTGATGGAACACCAAAGCAATGTAAGGAATAAAAAGCCGCTGATTGGGACGTGCTTTGTCGAACGTATTTTGACATTGATGCCATCGAAAGAACACCGCAAAATGACAATCGTGCCACTATAAAATTCCAAAATTCGATTCAAACGGATGGAGTGGCTATGTCATTCTGGATGAAACGCACAAAATTCGTCGTTGTCAAAGACGAAAATGAAATCATGCGGGAGACTCAAGAAAAGTTATTGAAAGCGCAACAAGTGTATGATCTCGATCCAGGTCTTCGGCTGGTGATTGGCGGTGTTTGTGTGACCAATTACAATGATCCGAACAAGGAAAATCACCGCGAAAAACTCGTTCGATTGACATCGGGTCAATATAATCGCATGATCGGCTATCGCAAGCGAAATAAATGGCGCAAAAAGTTGACTTTCAACATCGACGAAAAAATGCGTATTCACCGAGAATCTTTTGATGAGCAACCAGGTCCACATTCAGACAACATTGATAGATATGTTGATCATATTTTACGGCATTTCAATGAGAAGTTTGAAGCATACACGCAGTACGAATATGCACTTCAAGATTTTCTATAGTACATCGATACGAATAAGACACTCGACAAGTTGGTAGACTGGTTGATCGATGGCAAAGAAACATTCGTATTTGTGGGTGAAAATTTCATTGCTGCCGACTCAGAAGCAAAAGGTTATTTATTTATTTATGATTGAAGTTATAACACCATTATATTGAGTTTGCCAAATACTATTTGTGATTTTATTCAAAAAATAGGTTATATTCGATCGAAAGTACGCGATTTATTTGAGAAAATGAAGCGACGGCGCAACTGTACAGTGGTCAAAGTGGATGAATTTCGACATGAATTTCGAACAACAAAGGTGTGCTCATTGTGTTTCAAAGACTTGGAATTTCCGAAGAAAGGTGATCGTGTGAAGTATCGATAATTTACTTGCCGTGGATGCGAACCATTGCCAGAAAGAAATAAACCACATGGTCCCATCGACTCACGAAAGAGTAATCATCTTTTGACGAAACAACGAAAACATCGACCTCGTCCTGGACCACGTATGGCATCAAAATTCCGACGCTGAGAAGAAATAAAATGTCTTACATCCGTAAGATGAACTTTCCCGCACTGTGATCCACAACATGCATTTATTACATATCTTTTACTGTAATTTGAATTCACGAGAAAACTGAATCTGACATTAGTTTTACGATACAAATAATTTTCGAAGCACTTTTCATACAAAAAATACTAAAAATGGGAATTTTTGTATCGCAGCCATGCCTATATGATATCGTAATCAAGTGAAAATTTGCAGAGGTTATTTTTTTCACAAAGAGCTAACATTCTGAAAGTTTGAAGAAATTTCAATGCATATTAAGGGTACTTCCCATACAAAATTTCGTTTTTGAGCGAAAAATCCAAAATTTTGTTCGGGAGGTACCCCTAATATACGTTGAAATGTCTTCAAACTCTCGAAATGGTATTTTTGTGTGATAAGAATAACCTGTGCAAAGTTTCAGCTCATTACGATATCATACAGGCATGGCTTCCATACGAAAATTCAATTTTTTGGAAATTTTTGTATGAAAAGTGTGCCGAAAGTTATTTGTATCGCAAAACAAACGTCATATTCGATTTTCTCGTACCCAAAAACCCCCCAATACACATTTTTGAGTGTTTAAGTATACATTAAATATGACTTTTGGAAGAAAAATTGAATTTTTCCCATGGATGCCCATGGGCATCACACCAGACATGACACTTTACTCTATCAACCAAAGTCGCTCAAAATCCAATGGTTTCTATTCCTCGGCACCCCCAATCATCCTGTGAAGTCAGATTTTGAATTACTTTTATTGTTTGAAAGTTATCGTGTTAACAAATTTTTGCGTACAGGGTACAGGGTACAGGATACAGAGTACAGGGTACGCACATACATTCGGACATTGAAAGAACGCTAGATTTTTCGACCGATTCCAATACTTTACCTTACACACTAGGTGTGTAAAAAAAACGGATAAGTAAAACGGACAATTGGTCGTACTATCACATGGAATCGTGATACAAATGCCGGTCGCAATATACTCTACAAAGGTTTGTGCATTTGATTGAATCGATTTCTCAATATGAACAATAAGTAATGAATTTGTTATTTGTTAAACAATTCAAACATAGGACGGTGTGCTGTAATGAACTAAGAACTACACCCCGTATTTCAAAGACCTACAGCACCCATTCAGGTAAAAAAAAATAATTTATCAAATTGTAATGAAAATTTCATTATGGAATATTCAAATGCACACTTACTATGTTTAACTACAGTAGTTAAGTTCACATTATTATAATCATTACTTTCAGAATCAACAACCTATACAAGGAACATCGCGTTCTATCCAAGATCAAGCACGAAACTCTCGGCCGTAAGCCTTGGGTATTGTGCGGGATGTCATCGTGGTCTTATTATAGCTACTTTTAGTAAGTATTCAAATTTAATCCTATAGTGCTAACATTTAATCCTTTTGGATTATTTTGATGAAAAATCCCAAATGATTAATATTTAATCCCTTCTATTTTACAGAGTAAAGACTCTTTTTTTCGCAATGAAAATAATTATTCGTTTGCAACTTAACTGACATGAAAACTGCACTTGTAGCTTATGTATTGAATTTTAAATTGTGTTCGAATATACTAAATGAACGCCCATATAATAATTAAAAATAATGAAACAGATTAATCGGTCATTAACCATTTGAGTTTTTAGAATGAGCACGTGAAATAAGTGAAATTTTGTGGTCAACATTGGATAAAATGCTATGACCGCACCATAACGAGTGCGGTACAATTTGCGGTTTTAAAAGTGGCCAGACGAAATCTCGTTTGCATTGGCTACGACGAAGACATCGCAGCCACGAATGAATAAATAAGAGCATTTACAACGTTGAAATACGGTTGTATTCAGCGTCAATGCGTTAAGTTTTCGTCTTGAATTTGATTAATATGAATGAACGGTTGAGTAATTTCTAATTAATAATAAATTACTTAATTTTTCGTTAGCTTCAGTCTTTATTTTTTTGATTCTCCTTTCAGCGCTTCAATCTCTCAGATTCGTTGATAATTTCGAGCGCTTTTTTTCGGATGAGGACTCAATTCTGAGAACATTTGCATTTAAGTGTAAATGCCCTTTGTGTTGTTTATTTATATTTATGATGAAACATGAGTAATACTAAGTTAACGACTGGCGTTGATAACGACTGATCATCTGGGCGTGCGGTGTTTATTTATTCTATTTTTTTGCTTCATCTGTGCTGGTTCTTTTCATTCATTTTACTCTATTCTTTGAATCGTGCGACATAAATCAGAACGTTGACGTTTTGATTTCGGCGTAAATTCGTACACCAAAATAATACATGTATATAGCAACAATAAGCAAGTGTTCAAATCAAAAGGTCATTGGAAAGCAACATATGATTTATTTTGAAATGAAAAAAATATACACTTTTACAATGAATTTCGATTCATTTTCGTATGGTTATTTAACTAATCGATGTGTTTGAATTTCTCGAATAATTATATTGTAAAGAACGAAATATTCATGAATTTGTGGCTTTGAAACAGTAAAACACAACACACATTCAAAAGTTTCATTCATAAATTATTATTACTTGTTAGTGTGTGATCTAGTGGATATTCTCATTGTTATTATGACTATTGGCTCCCGTCATTTCGGCGCGTTTGACTTTATAAGACCAGTGGTGTGATCTGAACAGCGGAGTGTGTGAATGAGTGAGGGAATTCATACAGTAATTATGTCGATTAGGTGTACACCTACCGTGCGGTTTGCGGAACGAGTAAGTGTAATTTAGAATTTAATTTTAGGTGATTTCACTTTAAGCCATTGCCTTGATTCACAAACACACACACACACACACGCAATAACATGAATAAATGAAAGCACGTAAGTTTTATGAGAAAATATATTTCTGCGCACAATATATCGAAAACCATAAATTACAATGCAGAAAACCGAATGGATTCTCGATGATTATGTGTGGAGTCAACTAAAAAAAAGAAATCCATAGTCGATCTGCAGTAAGTCAAGCATTCTTGGTTGGGATTAATGAATCGGTTTATGGTAACAAGAGCTGCATAATCACTAGACGGTAACACAAAATGTGTTGAAAAATGAAGAGATCACTTTCATGATCGTTACCTGTCACATATTTAACCGAAATTAATATTAAGCATGATAAATTCACTGGCAATGAATTCGCAACTTTCAACAGATTATAAACTACACACATAGTTTTTTTTAAATTTCAATTCACATTCATGCTCTCCCCGAAAAAATCTCTCTGAATTGAACATCGAAACTTATTCAATCACGTACGTACATATTTTTTCCGTTCTTTTGTAATCGTAATTATGATTGAAGCGTCAATTCATTTTTGACATTCCGCGAGCTCATTGTATCAATGTGTTCCCATTGAATTGTTGAATGACTCGATGATTTTCATTCAGAATGAGAAATATAAGAAACTGTATCACAAGACGAAACCTGTGAATGATCTTTATTTGTACAATCCGGAATTATTTTTTTTTCTTCAATTTTTCAAAAAAAAGTGTGTGAGCGGATAAAGAGAAAGATATGTTTCAGTATATGAGCGGTCATGGTGATCAAAGATTGCGCGTACGATAGACGAAAATCAGAAACAAACGTAAGCTTCAATGAGTCTGAGTGTGCAGTGCGAATGAGTAAATCAGTTTCTTTTCTTAAATATTTAATAGAGAGAAGCATTTTTATTTCCTCTGTTATACGATGCATATTTATGAAACGGTTCCATTTATTTGTTTGTTGGAGTCATTTGGCTGCTTCCACTGTGAAACAGCCACACAGCAGGCGTTGAACCTCTCTCTTTTTTTTTTCATTCTGTGATTCGATTAGTGTGATGGGCAAAAAAATGCCATTGAAAATTTACTACTGTGAACAACATCAACAAAAAAATTATTATTTATCACTCCTTTTTCATGTGTCGTTCCGTATTAACATTTGTGTTCTGGTATTTTTCGTCTCTCTCTTCTTTTTCGCCTCTCGTTCCGTCTTTTTTCCCTACGCGTACATAAGAGATATCAAAAATCAATTTATTTTATCCAAAAATGCACGATGATACAATGACATGTTTATGATGGACGTTTATGATGCCTAAGTTTGGTGAACCGATTGTGTCTGTATCCTGCTGATATTGAAGGCATGAGCTGTCGTTTGTGTCGCCAATAAAATGAAAAATTCGTTTGAACGTATTCAGGCCAAAAATGTGACACCTATTCACATTTTACATACACACACGCACACAAAGCAAAGTGACTCAAACATTTCGTTTGTGTTCTTTACCATCTTTCTTCCTCAAATATATCTAGTCTTTTTCTTGATTCGATTAATCATGCTGGTTCACCCGCTTCCTTTTCCATATTGCCTGCGTCTGGGCTTGAGCAAATATGATGGATGTTTTTTCGCCAAAATGTCAAACATGAAAGAAAAAAATGTTAAAAAAAATTGGTTATATCGAGTAAATCAATGACTTTAATGACCATATGTTTATAGTTAATATTGTACAGTTAAATGAGTTTATCTCTTTTTTTCTACCTTTTTGATATACTCAAGTCATACAGACGCACTCGAAATGTCAATCATGCACATTTCAGCTAACGAAATGATATTGATCGAGGAGTCAATAGAGTTTATCATTGATCACTGTTTGCAACAGACGAATTAGATCCAAACGAGGTCCCGTCAAATCATCGACCACAATGAACAGTCATTGAAAATGGATGAAGTTGAAAAATAACACGAACAAAAGAAGTGCGTATGTATGTGACATGAAAATTGCTATAGCAAAAATAATAATAGTACCACATTCATAATCTATTGTGTTGACGATAGCTTTGTAACATTGTTATTATTCGTTAGTTGATATGTTTTACTTGAATTGAATGTGTTACCCTATCACAAAAATAAAATCAAACAAGTATTTACAATAAGTAACACCACCGATAACTGAAACCGTCAAAAAAGATGTGCACAGTTTTGTTCCTATTTCTGACGCTCTCTCTCTCTCTCACTCACTCCCTTCTTCAAATGAAAATAAAATAAAATACAATTCAATTCAATGAACAATGAACTGGTAGCTAATTGTGATAGCGATCTGCCCCATAACTGAAAATAAAAACTATAAACAAAACCCATACGCTCAATGAAAATTTTATGTCATAATTTTTGACGCTCGAATTGATGAAAACAATAAGCGTACAATGATGCCAGAGGGAGAGAGAAAATGATGAAAATATGTATTCAATCAAAACAATTGGCAAAACAAGTAACGCTTTTACATAAACTGCCATGTATGGAATTAATAAAATTGTTTTGCCATTGTGTCCCCTTTGTGTCATATTTCGGAGGGGTTTCGGTTCCTTTATGATTTCGTTCTTTCTTCATTTTTATTCGCTTGTTATTCGTCGGTCGGTACCATTGGCAATTGGCACACACACCGTTGATGATAATTTTGTTGATAAAAATGTCCTCCTCTGAACATTTTTTCATCGTTTCTCTTTCTATCTATGATTTATCCGCGCGCCCAAAGCATTCAAGGCTGTCTGATAACATCAAAATGATAATTATCGTATTGTAAAATAACCCACTAAAATATTGCCGACACATGTTTCCGTTTATGTCATTAAATGCACGCATTAAATACGTATGTAGACATATATTCGGTGTTTCCGTCTCTTTTTTTCAATTTGTGATGGCGATTTGTCAGCATCGAGCGTCTATCTACCGTATGTCAATCAATATCGCCCATGTAGTTTGGAAATGGCCACGATTTTTGACTTGTGAACCTCTTTGCCTTTTTGATTAGACATTTGTATAAATAATGATAATAATAATTGGGATTTTGGTGAAATAACCAAAAAAAAGTAACAACAAACAATCGGTGTCGAATGAGTATGATTGTAGGTAAGTACCACAAAAGGGGTAATTATTTTTAATTATCGATATGTATTTCATAATTTCCAAATCGACAACGGCATGTACCATTTGCTTCGTTTCGAAAATATTATCTTGGTATTTTGATCGCGACCAAGCAAACAAGAAATGCTGACATGTGCCCCTTTTTCTCTTGTTTTTTTTTTGTGAAGTGCAATTGATTTGACTCGTAATGTACAACAGTGGAAGATGAAGAAAATATGTGCACATTTGTGCGCGACTAACAAACAAATTGCCCGTTATTCGATGCAAAAAAAACAAACGCTCATTTTTTACTCTTTTTTTTTGTCAAATCCAAGGGTTTTATTAACCGTATCTGCATCATAATGAAGTGAAAATATAAATTCGTATGTGCAATGGTGAGAAAAAAAAAACGCACTACAGATGCGCTGTTAGAATCTGAAATGGTCATTAATTTTCATTAAAGTTGTTCAAATAAATTGCCATAATGAAAGCAAAATAATAAAAAAAACTGTTCATGTTTTGAAAATCAAATGAATTTTTTCATAGGACCGATGAGACTTCCTCACATTGATTTTAAAACATCCTCCGAGTATTGAAACGTTTTTTTTCGGACTTCATAATTTATATTTTTTCACCTTTCCGTAAATTAAAGTTTTTGGTCGTGTCGAATTGAGAAAAATCAACTTTATATTTACCCTGTATGCGCATAACTCAAATTATTAATAATAATAGTGAGTACATTTTTTAAGTACTCAATTTCACGTCAACTAACCGCCCAAACCGCAAGGGATATTACAATAATGTTACAAAACGCATACCATTTATAAAACTGTTTTGTGTACATATATATTCGCTATTTTGTTACCCACTTAAAAGTGAAAATGTGAGTTATTGCAAGGGTTTATATTTTAAATTGCCACTAAACATTGGATGAAGTGTTCATTTCACATTCATTCAAATTGTTGTTGTTTGTGTTGTCATCAATTTCAGGTAAAAAAACCGAGCCGCATTCAAAATAAACATGTTCGAAACATAACGTCATTGTTAATGATAAGATTGTTTTATAAAGTATATGGGAAGCGCCCGTGCCATGGGTCTCTTTGTTTTGAGAGACACTTCACGTTGTCGTTTCGTTCTCTTTTTTTCTATTTAATTGAATAAAACTGTTTGTACATAACATACATGAGTTTATAATAAGATGATCTCAATCAACATTTGTATAAAAGCCAAACGGCTTTTGGTCTTGAACGATTGCGATGACAATTATATCGGGCGAACACTTATGTGAGTATATGTATATATAAATTGCGCAACTATCGAACATAAATCCATCGTCCAAAATGACGAAAACAGCTGTCAAAGTTGCATGCATGTCAACATATTTATGCCGCGGCTCTTCGACCGATCTTAAAAGCATGTGGATTAACAACATTTCATAAAATTGTGCACAGAGCAATAAGCACAAATCGAAAATAATAATAATATCTTCGTCTTCAGCAACGAGACGACGGAACAATGAAAGGGAGCTAACGAGAGAAGAGAGAGAGGGCATAAAAGGAGCAACATCAAACCACCGCACAACCTGTTCAACCAAAATGTAAACAAACCAAACAACTACAATAATATAACAACATATAAAATAATATTATTTGCCACATATTATAAAAATGTGCACAAGTAATAATGCGGCTGCTGACATACACGCGCTGACTTTTCAACTTATCGATGAAATTGTCGGCTAAATATGAAATATACGCGTTGAAGATTTTTAATCCAAATTTTAACTTTTTACTTCAACATTTTTCAGAAAATTCTGATTTTAGATTTTAACTTTTTTCTGAATCAAAAAAACGTCAAATCATTGAAATATCGAAATTTTAACTTTCCATTGAAGAACAACTTGTGCACACTTTCTTTATGAATTGACTTAAGCAAAATGTATGTAAAAAAAAATCAAAATAAAATGGAACAAAAAAGTCTAAGAACCTCATTATCGAACGGTAATGCGGAAAATATGTGCACACGTCCGAACGATGCATTTACATTGAAATTGACAAATGAATATAGTATATGCATAAAGTATTGATGGGAACCCTTCATTGTTGAGAACCATTCTGTTGTTCATGTGAAGTGGTTTTTTTCGTCGTCGTTTCGTATGCCGGTGAATTTGAGACTCTTTAAGCGTGTACTCAGACACACCGCGCGCACACATCAAAAATGCGTCGAATATTCCGTTTCACCCCATCTCGAATGTGTTTGTATGCATTGAATGTACTGTTCTTCTTTAACCACGACACGATCGCCTCATTTCTATCGCTTATATTTTTCCACATTTCGTTCGTTCGTTTCGAAAATCAACATTTCGAAAATTATTTATTTGTCAGCAGACGCGCGTTTGCATCCCGAAAATCCGAACCACGATTTAACACACATAATTCTAATATGGACAACGCAAACGGCAAATGAAGATATTTGTTTCCTGTATAGGAAGTCGAATAATTATTACATGAGCGAAAAATGTAATACGACTATTAATTGGGATAATCCGATGGTATCTTTTTGCTCTCTTTTTTGCTCTTATTTTCTCAATGTCTTCTGTTTGGGTTCATCATTCGTCATAAGCGTTGTGTGTGTGTGTGTGTGTGTGCGTGTGCGTGTGTGTTTATTATTTGTTATGCAGCACAACCCTCTTCAAAATGATTTTGTAGCTTATTGTTTTCAAGCTGGGCTCAAATAAAATTGAATGAAAAAAACGACAACCAGCACCAAAGAAGTATTCGATGTTGCTGTATCTCTATTTGGCTTACAAAACTACAGATTTTATACGCATTTTATCCGACGGTAGTGTGCGCCTCTCTTTCTATCAAATACAATGTATGAAATCCGAACAAAAAACAAAAACCAATTGGCGTATTATTTACGCCAAAGTTAAGAGGTTTTAGTTCGTGTATGCATAAATGATTCGTAACAAACAAATACAAAAGCATATGTTTTGAAGAGATTTAAATTCATGCTCAGCACTGCCATACATTGCGATTGTGCAAGATTTTCCTTGACATAGCATTTTAAGACGATTATATTTTATCTATAAACATTTCGGATTACTGAATTTTCCGTATTTGTATAGCAACATTTTGGAGGAAAATTTTATTTTCTACATATACACAATTTAAAAAGAAAGTAAAAATCGCAAGTGAATGTAAACATCGAAGTGGAAAAAAGTGGCTTGTTCTAGCTTGTTCGGATATTTGAAATTGTTGCCTTCACCAAGGTTTATGCAGTGTGTGTTTTAATTTCAAATTGATTTGGCGCTGAAACAGTACATTACTATTTAATGTGAGGAGTACGTTATTATACATTCTAGCGCTGTGTTCGCAATACCTTCACATTATCGAGTCTTGAATGACACATTTATCCCTTGCATAATATGATCATGTTTCACAATGATCGATGTGAAGAATAAAAACCAAAAGAGAATAAATGCGAACGAATCGTGAACCAAAGGTCAGAAAAGTGCAGCAAACTAGTTTTCGACACACAAAATTCAATAATAAACCAAATATGTTAATTAATTGTAATTTCTGACGCAAACAAGCATAGGCATTGCAAAAAAAAAAACAACAACCACCAAACGTTGAATGAAGGAAAAATCATCAAAGAATAACACGCAATACAAGAAATACGCGAAAACCAACAACAGTCGTGGCGATGTGGTTGGTGTGTGTATATATGTTTTCAAAATACAATGAAGGATACACGGTTCTCTGTTGTTGAAAATGCGATAAAAGAATTTAAAAAAAACAATTTATGGCGACCGGTAATTGGTTTATGACTTGTTTCCTTCAGCTAATTTCACCTTTCCGTACGGAATCCATCATTCAGTTTGAGCTGGAACACATACAATTTCAACAGTTACATTTCTAATATAATTTGGACGCGATTTGCCATTATCTATTCCACACCGGTCAACGCACAAGCATTTACATTTTATTGCATCAGACTGTCGGTTTCTTTTTTTGTTGTTGTCAGTTGTTGTCGCGATTTCCACTGTCTTCACAACAACATGGGTAAGAACATTGAACTTGTTCTCACTCTTATTGAGTAGCTTGTCACATTTTGAAACGTTTCGAGACGAAAATTTCGGTTAGTGCGCGCGCCATTCACCATTTGTATGCCGGCTTGCAGTGTTCGGTAAAATCCAATTTTTGAGTATCTAAATAAGATAAGATTTTTGTGTGTGTCGAAAAAAATATCTAGATAAGATACAGGATCTTATCTAAAAAAAACATAGAAGATGAGATAATATCTTCGATTATCTGAGATATTTATGAAGATAAAAAATGGGTGAACATTTTTTATTTGAATTTTTTAGAAATATCTCAGAAAGTATCTTATCTGCAAGATAAGATAAGATATTAGATAAGATACTGTACATTTGATTGTCCGAGAATTAATTTGAGACTTCTCCTAAGATTTTATTGAAATGTAACACCGCCATGCAAAAAGTACTGAGTCGTCACCAATTTTTGTCTCACATTCATTCTCGGACAATCATTTTCACCTTGTGTATACGTGATGAATATCTTAAAAAGCATCTTACCTGCAGATGAGATGAGATATTAGATAAGATACTTTAAATAATAAGATATTAGATAAGATACTTTAAATTTTTTAAATTTGTTTTCTCAAAAAATTATCTTAAAAAGTATCTTATCTACCATTCAAAGATACTGAAATTTTTTAAAGTATCTAAATAAGATGAGATTTTTTCGGTCTAGGTACAGATAAGATATAGATAGCATCTTATCTGTATCTTATCTGGTATCTTATCTATTATCTTCATCTTTACCGAACAAGCCGGCGGCTTGTGTGTATTTTCAAGTAGTCGGCCGCAAAATTAAGCGAAACATAACAAAAAATATATATAACAGAAAATGAATAACAAGAGCAACCAGAACGTTTGCGTGCGAACAAATGACAGCTGATTTATTTAGCACATTTTATCAAAATTGTTTTTTATTGGTTTCTTCAAGTGTTGAAACGAAAAAGAAGAAGAGAAAAAAAATACAGTCTACACACATTTTCGGCCATAAATGAAGAGTATAAATTCAACTGAAAACAAGCATTTGGTTTTCTCCAATATTTGTTCTGCATTGAACAAGGAAAAAGAGTATTTTATTTTTTCTGTTTTTTCCTCTCTGCCAGTTCCAGATATTATTTCAGCGGAATTTCTTTTCTTTGTGAATCTCCAGACGGACAAATGCAATTTTTATTTTGACACATCATTTCGGGTTTCGGTTACTTTTATGTATGACCAATTGCCTTCAAATAGTTGATCATGTTCAGAAGCATAGACTATTCACGTGCTTATAGTCGTAATCGCCTAATTTATTCGCTAAATCGAATAATAATAAAAAAAAAATATGTTATTTTTTTTGTGCTTAACCATGAAAATATCCTACTTCTATTAATACTCGAAAGTCTCGAAACAAGCAAAAAAGAGAAATCTCCATCGTCGACAACAATTATTGCTGGAAGGGAAAAACAAAACAATTTTGATATTATACAGAAATATCCATGTTTCGCTTACTCACGTACCAGTCCGCATGCCCCGTACAATGTAAGAGCATTGAAATCGGAATACAAAATTGTGCGTATATATGGCAGTGATCTTCTTCAATTTTCATATGCATCAATAACATATAGCATGTATCTGTACACAGTGAATAGTGTATACACACTGAGCAAACATTTCTCCTCTTTTTGAATCGCATTGTGTGTGTACATGTGTGTATTTGTTCATCTCACATACAATATGTGAGTTCAACAACGTTGCGTCTCATTCGAATGCAGGCAAATAGAGCGAGACAACGATTGGTGTCAGCATCCGCCTATTTATATATCAACTTATTCATTCCATTAAAGCGATTCAAGTGTACAGCCAATGGTGGCCAACTGGGTGGATATGTTGTTTTCTCATCTCTCCCTCTTCCTCTTGCTATGCTATGTGGTGTTAATATCATAATTCGTTGGCCCTGTCTTTCTGTCTATTTGCCTGTCTCACTCTATCTCCCTCTCTGTGTGCGTTTATCACTGTGTGAGTGTGCGGAGATTTTTTTTCTGTGGCAATCGGAATACTCTCTCCGTTCGTTGTCACGAGTATATAAGCCGATAAAATAGCGTATGTATTATTACATGAGTAAATGCGTGCGCGTTGTTAACTCTAGCTCAATTGTGTATAGCTTGCGGTTTCAGCAGACAATGTTTCAGCAGACACTGTAGATGACACACAATCCTATCACTGTAAAAAAAGAATTATATGCTAAAGAAACTGAAGAACACACAAAATAAAGCGATGCCGGTTGTATCATAAAGATGATTCCCAAAAACACAGTTTTATTTCCACTCTTTCTCTCGTTCGCCATATCGATGAAACAGTGGCCAACACATGCCAACTGTGGTTTGTTCTCCATTTCCACACTTCAATTACACTAAACACACATTCATTTGTATGCATATTTGTATTGGCATATTTGCACACTAAAACCCATAGCCATGCAATGCATACATTCATAATTAAATTTAATTTATGTATTTCACTTTTATGACTCCATGAAGTATGCGTTCACAAGCAACGGTGCTATCTGTCGACTTTCTTTGCAATTCCTTCAATTGCAAAAAAATAAAATCAGTAACTCGAACACTTTACATATCATATTCATCATTGGGCGCTTCAGTTTGCACAGTTATTATATGGAAATCCAATTTGGAAATGAAAAAAAAAAAAATACACACATTACTTCTTCTGAATTGATCCAAGCGTCAACATTCGCACCATTTCGGAAAAGAAAATGCAGACATGTGGAGTAATTTGATGAAAAGAGTACAAGTGGAAAACTGACTGTTGAACTTAATACCATTCGTAATTATGATGATTTCTCTATTTCTTTCTTTCTTTCTACTATCTCAATCTCTTCATAAGTTCATAGCTTATGCTCTATCCTTTCTATGCAGATCAAATCAAATTATTGAATTTAAGCTCCTTCAAATGCGTTACTCACTGACGTATGAAGTGAATATACCACATTTAAAACTAAACACACAACATTTTTTTATTATTCGATTGTTTTTTCGAGGCGATAAAAATCTAACCTAGAAGTGATAAGCCGCACAATATTCATTGAGCGAAAGAATTTGAAACGTAATAAAAATTTTGTTGAATTTTATCTCCACCACCTTTTGCGTCGTCTTCTGCCGCCACATTGTTCTCACTCTCTTATTTGACATCTATAGACAGTAAACAGTTGCTGTGCTGTGATGCTGCCAATATAAAGATCGAAGCACACAATGAAAATGCCATCTCGGAAAGCAGAATTACATGAACACTTACCCAATCGATCGTCTCTCAACGGTGTATATGTGTTTTTTGTCTTTCAATACACTTTTTTCCTGTCTCGTTTGTTTATGTTTTTTTTTTTTTTTTTTTTGAAATAAATTCTAGCTGCTTCTTACATAAATGCACTTGCTCTTATTTGGTATTGCACACATAGTCGATGATACCCACATTGGTAAGATGTTATTGCTGTTGCTGGCGTGGTTGTTGCTGCTGTCATTGCAGCTAGGAATTTAAATTGATCAAAAATATACATTATATGGATATAAAGTGTGTGCCTGTAAAAAAAGGGGAAGAATGAAGGTGACCATAAAAGACGTAACAAACAAGATGCGACACAAAGCAGTTCTACATAATTTCTACACTTTTAAACAATCCAAAAAAGTGATCCAGCTAGAGAGAGAGAATGTAATGCCACCTGAAATGACATGCAACTGTGGCATCAGCATCAGGAATCAATAAAAGAAGCGTGCATTTGAAAAGAATTGTATTAGTTCATACGCATCACTTCAATGCAGCTAACAGTTCAAGCATTTGGAAAATGAATATCAAATCAGATGAATTTAAGGTCTCGCTTATTGTGTACTCTACTATAAAAACAGGTGCAATGACAATAATAGGTATATGATAATGCTGCTGCATTAATACTCCAATGCGAATAATAACAATAATACCATGGCATCAAATCAAATTGAGTACTCAATTTGAACACTATTTTTGTGCTGCTCTCTAACCCTTCTAAGATATCGCATTTATCTCTGATGGTAGAGGGCAGCACATAGTTCGATTCGTATTGTTTCTTATGCGCTGCAAATGGCTTTTGCATATATTTAAAATAAATTGTTAAAATAGAATTTTTCATCTCCTTTTTTTCATTTTCTTTGTATAACTCATTCGTTTTGTGTCTATTCGACGTCTTATTGCTGATTTCTTCAAGTAAATCGAATCCGTTCGCGCACCAATAACAAGTGCGATAATAAGCAATTTTCAACAATTAACTTTCTATAACACCTTGTAAAACGATGTTGTCCAACACAGTCATTCCATGTTCCATTATGCACTGTGCGCTGCAACGCAAACATACAAAGTGTATTGTGAAGAGAGAGAGAGAGAGAGAGAAACGCAACCAGAAAGATGTTCAAACAAACGTCCTTTCGAGACGTTATCATCATATATGGCGAACAGATAGCCATTGATCGATCTTCGATCGAAATGCTTCTATCTTTCTCTCCCTTCCTCCCAAAGAGTTGTATGGCAACGTTGTCTGCGTCTTTTACCATAAGTATTCGCCAATCCCATACTTTTTAAATACTCAACAAAGTTTATGCGCTGCAATGTCGTTCAATATCTCCATAGACATGGTTGCACAAAAAATGCAGTCGCATCGTATACAAATATTGATGTTTTTACTCTTTTTCTCTCTCCTTCGCCATTGAATTGCTTTTTTTTACAACAACACATCATGGAAAATAAATATATAGCAATGTGTGACATTTTAACTAAATAGTTTGATATATCTGAAGACGCCGCACCAGCAAATCCGCGTTTAGATAGCATAAGCATCAATTCAAACCGATTTAATAATAATTGAAGAAATGATATCGTACGTCATCGACGGCGGCAACGATAATAACAACAATAATAACGACGATCAAGATGACGATGAATGCATCCACTCAAGCGATATTGCTGTACACGGTAAAATGAAGACATTTGTCAGAGTACCTATTTGCTGTTGTTGACGTTGCTATTGAACTTTCTTTCGATAAAGTCAAGATAAATTGATAACACAATTTCATTTTCACATTCAGAATTTAAATACTTGAATTTTCTATGAAATCATTTGACTTTAAATAGTTGAAAATGGCGCAACGCACTTGCATTTAAACTCTTATCTACTTCTAGAGGATTTTTTTTCGAATCGATATTCAGCTCACAATGTATATAACAGTTTAAAATGAAAAATCGATTAATATGAAGTGGTTACGTAAATACCAGTTCAAGGAATTCAGAATTGACGATTTTTTTATCGATCTTGGACCCGTCAATTTGAATTAAACGAAACTGGCCCCTCAATACATACATTTTCCATTTCGATTTCCACTCAATACATATTTGATGTGCGTTTGTTGGATCGTTTTTTTTTTGTTTCGGTTTTCATTGAATTGTATTTGTGTTTTATATCCTCGAATAAAGTTCCATGGCATCTCTGCAGAGAATCACCACACTTTTTTTTTTGTATGCTGAATGCTGCAAAGTTCACTGGGATACGAAAGCGATTTGGTCCCGTTTGTGGAAAAACAGCGTTTGATGTTGCCGCTATTGCGTATTGAGAGAACAACAACAAAAAAAAAGATGACTGTCTATAAGGTTGAAAGGACAACAGACAGTTTAAAAAATGCGACAAGTATGATCGAATTGGCAAAGGAAATAAATAAACGTTTTTTGAACGAAAAAAAAAGCCATAACACACACAAACACACGACAAAAGTCGAACGGGAGAAAATCGAAAAGTTGGTGAACGCGGTCGCGCACATCGATCGATGCACAAATACATTCATAAAAACAAAAAGAAAGACGATTAAATTTGTAATCGAACAAAATGGCATTCAATCGCGTATAGTTTCATTGCAAAATGGGATTTATTTATTGATGAATACATTGCATTGCATTGTGAATCATGAGTCATGAGCGAGCTCGATGAAATGAGAGAATATATAGTGTTTGGTTTCACTTCGAATTGGATTCTCGAATGGCTACCGATCGTCATTCGAATGATGATGCCGCGCACTCACTCTCTGTGAACGTGTTTCCCGTTCAATTTCGAAATCATCGTCGCTTTTGTGCTGTCGCTCAACTCTCGTTTGTGTATGCCACAATTTTTTTTCCTCTTCTTCCACAATTTTACATTGTCGCACATATCATTGTACGATTTAACAATGTTGAAAGCCGTCGTCGGTTATGTGATATAATAAAAAAAAGCTTCCAAATAATTTTGTAATTTTATAAAATGTCTCTTTTCTCTCTGTGCGGAGAGACAGCAAGAAAAACAAACGAGCAATGAAGAAGATTTGATATGTGTGCGCATATGCGTTTGGGGTTCTCTATATTTTCCGTGTCATTGAAAACACAGCAAACATTTTTCTCTGTTTTGATTGAGCCGCTCCCATGACCAATCCATCAAAGCTCAATAATGTCTTGGTTTTTCAATCAAATTGACAGATTTTAATTTGCTCTTCATTGATATTGGTGCAAATCATCCAATTCAACTATATCCAATGTCTGGATAGAGAGATTTCAATGTAAAAAGAACACTATCGTTGTCGTAACACTAGCATAACCATGATTTCAAGCTGCGTATTAGTCGAGCGGTTATACATGAAATTTTGTGGTACGTGTTGACAAGTAACATGGATCATAGTCGCCAATTCAAAGCAACTGCAATCGCAGATCACGACCAATGTGAGTGCGATACGGTATTCATTGGAATTGTGATTAGGCTTCGGTATATGACGATCGGTTTTTCTGCCATTGCATTTTGTTGTTTTATTAGTTGACCATTTATGACCGAATAGCGAACATTGTTGCGACACAGAACCAGTTTTTATGTCTGTTTTTGTTATTGATTGATGCTTGAACGCGAATATTCACTTTTCTTCTTCTTCTTTTGTGTGTGTGTGTGTATATATTATGTATGTTCAATTTCAATATTGTTGCAACTCATCTTATTTTCTTTTCATTTGATTCCCATGTCGTTATGTTATTCTATTTTTTCAATCGCCACGATTAGGCATTGCCCATGGAACACACAGAAAACATGTGCTTACTTATTTGGAAATATTCAGCAATGATCGGTCGAGTGGATATCAAGGAAACATACATGATAACAATCATACAACTGCAATGTGATGCGTGAAATCTTCCAACGAAAATTTGTTACTTGCTATCTCATTCACAAAAAAAAAAGACACAGCACACAAACACTCGTCCATGCTAACAATAACGAATCAAATGGCGCCAAACCATTTTCATTCGATTTCATTAGAAAATCTCTCGACCGTCTCAAGACTCCGGTTCGATGCACAGTAGAAAAACAAATTGACAACAACAACAATATTGAACATAAAGACGAACAATCAGCAATAATTAGACGAATTGAAAAGAGATAGAGAGCAAAAAAAGCACGTAAGAACTTGTTTCAAAAGTGTCATTTTTTTATTTTTTGGCAACAACGACTTGTAATATCTTTCTGATGTATACTTGTAGTGCGAGATGACTGAAACGAAATCATTAAAATTTAACGGCCAAATGATTTTGAGCCTTGACATTTTTCTACGCATCAACAAACCGAAAATTGCCGAGAAATCTTACAACATCTCAATTAAAACAGGGTTTGCATAATTTTCTTTGTGAAGTAACCAATTTAGAGAAAAATAAATAAATAAATAAAATATTGGTTCACGTGAACCGGTCACTTGTTGAACTAGTTAGTTGCTTGGTCTCATTTAAAACCATCTAGAGAAACAACAATATTCACTTTTATCCCTTTTCAAGTGGTACTGGGTTGTATAATAATTTTTGTTTATTTTACAGAAATTTAGATTTTTTTGTACCTAATATTTTGAATGAACCATTCTGATTTCCTCAAATCTGTTAAATAAATGCGAAGAAATTGACATTATCATTAATCATTGATTTTTGAGCTAAAACAGTCCGGAGTTAAAAAATAATGACTAAATGCAACAAAAAAGAAAAAAAAGAGTTGAATTTTTTGAATGATTCACATCACATCGAGAATCATATATAATACCATTCCAAAGACGAAAAACCACCAAAAAATTTATAGGTAGAATGATTCTTCAATATGGAATGTAAAGAGAAATTCGAAATTCTATGTGTATGATTACGATGCTGTATGGTTTAATTTTTATTCTTGAAAGGAAAGCGACGATGAGCTCACGAACCTGATAAAGAGTCTCATCATCAACATCCGAATCGTTTCTCTATGTGAGTAGTAACATTTTTGGTTGCTTCTGTAGCGAATGGCCTTTCGGCTCTGTTACCATTGTTAGTGATGTTTTTTTTCTGTTGCTTTTTCTGGCTGTTGTAGCTACTGCTGCTGTAGGCACATACAATATGATCTTGTGTTCTGTTCAATTCTCGCATACGTTTTGCACTTATATACATGTGTCAGAGAGCGAGCGCTCGAGATTCAAATGCGTTGAAGATTACACAGTATACAGACGATGGGATGATACCACGGTATTTTCGAGTATTTTTTTTCTTCTCTCTGCTGCTGCTTCCTTATAACTTTTTCTGTATTCCCCTCTCTCTGTCTCATTCTCAGTCTTCGTCTCTTTCCCTTCCGTTCATCGTGGTTGTGTTTATGTGTGTGTACGCGTATATGTTTGTATTTGTATTAACATTTTATTATATATATGTATATATAGAAAATTCGTAGTGAATTTTTTCTCCTCGGTTTCGGTTTTCATTTCAACCGCGCGCGCTCTGTTCATTTGTACACACATACCGCGCGCACATCGATTGTATGCTTTCCGCTTTATTTTCATTTACTTTTTTTGTTGTTATTTCTTTCTTTTGCCAGGTTATATTTTTTTGGTTTTCGGTTACATGCTGGTGGTGCTGCTGCTGCTGTTTGTATGTTGTCGTCGTGAACTTCTCCTGTTTGTGAAAAATCGTCATGTAAAAAGGGCCTACGTGTGTTTTGATTTGTTTTCACAGACGGATTTTGAATATATGTCGAAGATTTGTATGTGTATGTGTGGCATGTATATGCAACGTTGTGCAATGCTCGCTATTCGGAGTGAGACCGCGTTTCGAGATTGGTTTGTATATATACAATTATACATACGTAAAGAAAGATGAGGATTTTTCCCGGCTTCGTACAAACTGGGACTAGATAAAAATGCAAGCTTATTTTTTGTGTGCACACACAGGATCGTAGGGAGAGTAGGTATAGGGCACGTACGAACACCGTTCGGCACGATGGATATACACAAAAAAAAAACATAATATAAATAAATAAATAAAGGCGAAGAGCGGAGCGACACTGAAGATGTAAAAAAAAAGAATAAAATACACATTCACAGTCCCTTGTGCGCACACACACACATTCATTCATATACACGCGTGTCACACTATAGAACACACGAGGAAAGAATCAGAGATGTTTTTTTGTACCATTTGTACTATTAGTTGAAATTTTGCTTTCGTTTTCGACTGATTGTAACGCGCTCACGGGTGTTAGTATTTTGTATCTGTCGCGCGACGGCCACAAAGTGTTTGCTCTCACTACCGTGTGTTGTGTATTTTCAGTCCAAACATTCACGAATCATGTTCATTTCATGACATGTTCTCGTTGCTCTCTACAACTCGATTTCTTCCTTCTCAAAGACCCAACACTTCGACAAAACCGAAAAACGTGCGCTAATTCCCAAATATTCGAACACAATAATTTTTTTAACCAAGTGAACAGACCAGAAAATTCAAATATATAATCATCAAAGTGTTATTCGTATAATTTTTTTTTGTTTCACTGTCAATCAATCGATTTAGATTTTTATCATTTACGGAAATACTTAAGAATTTTAAAATCGATAAGTGCAGTATTTCTCTGATTTATCGCAAACCATTGCAAAAACTCAGTTGTGCATGTGTGTAATACTGATTACGGTATTTGTTTTGACGTTAAATAACTGTAAATATCGTTACGTTATCGGTATTAAGGATATCACCATTATATTACACGCGATCATCTAAAATATTGTGCGATTTGATACGTCATACGTTTGATAGTGTGTGTATGTTCCCTTTGTCATTCTCTTTCAATTGAAATCGAACGGACCAAGAAGACGAAAATAGTACAAATTTGTGTGTTTTGATGAGGAAAATTAGTTCAGTGCATACATGTGCAAACGGAAACTAGCCACCTTTTAAATCATCATTCACAACAATTTACGGTCAACACTCAGTCATTAGATCGAGACGCACATGGTAACGTTCACACTATTTTTTTTATTATTATTTACAAATAGTTTCTATTGCTTAAGAATTACATATTGTTGAACATTGTTTGTTCGAATGAAAGATTATTTAAATGTGTGGCATAGATAACGTGATTCGATTAATGTTGGTGTATTTAATGTTTTTTTTTTTTAAATGAAATTTAAATATGATGAAATTTTTGTTGGCCGGCTGTGCAATATAATAAATTTAAGATGCAATTATTTATCAAAAACGTGACGTGAAAATTCACAATTAAAATGCGTCGATGTTTGTCTAAGCGTATCATAAATAAACACAACGATGAAAAAAAAACAACCACTTCTTTCGATGCGTGAGCTAAACGCGAAATAAATTTGTTACAGCTACAATGTAAGAGATGAGAGATTTCAAGAGAGAAAAAAAAGCGCAATTAATTAATTTAACTACAAAACAGTGAATTTTAACAGCGCAATTAATGCAAATATGAAACGAAATATGCACACACAAAAAAGAAGATTAAAATGACGCTTTTAGAGAACTGTGTGTACACAAGGGGAGAAAAAAGCATTCAAAATTTACAACGAAACAAAAAAAAAAGAAGCGACGAACAACTTATTTGTGAGAAACGCATCTTTTTGAAATGGTGTCATTGGCTCTAAGAATTGTGTGTACGGTGTCTTGTTTTTTAAATATACTCGTAGATGCATCGAGGGCAAACAATCGGCTCAATATACAGGAAGATAGATAGAGATCGAAAGCCAGAGAGTAAGAGAGTAAGCAGCATATATACATATTTAGAAAGAACTAAAAAAATACACACACTCTGTACATAAAAAAAACGTCAGAGAGACAGAAAACATTATTTCAATTAATTATAGAACAATGGAAATGAAAACGTTTTACGTGCGAATCAAGTGCAATTGGCAACAAATTTTCTGTTGTGCTGAACAGCACATTTGAACGGTGCGAAAAATGCTGCATGCATACCTGGAGTATGCATTGGCTGTAATAATTTGTACAAAATGAACATAAAATGTAAATGATGTAGAAAAGTCTTTTGCGGTGCATAAAACACTGGGCTCTATGTGTGTGGCACCACGAACTAAAAGCGATTGAGTGAACAAGCGAGCGAGTGAGGTCGTATGCCGATGAAAAGCCCACCGATGTTGGTGCTGGTTTCTGAGTGTGAAATCAGCAATTCGTTTAACATAAAATTTCATTGTACGCAGCAAATTAATTAAAACTCACATAATCGCAATTAATTATCTATTTAGTGAAAATTATAATTACAGTGGCAAATGCAACAAACCAAACACCAGTCAATCAAACAGGTTGACAACGATATATATACGTATACACACACACGTCCGAATGGAGCGCGCGCGCAAATCGTGCGCAGTAATCAGATCGATTTCAAATTAGATACATGTAGTTTATGGTGTATGGCCATCGTGTATGAGTTTGGATTATTTATTTATTAAATAGCGTCTTTAGCATTCCAAACACAAATTCACTGCTGGCGGTTGACATACACAAGCCATCCACTTGAAACCATTATGTGTTTTTGTTGTTGTTTAGCAGCACCCAATGTGATATTACCAAATGGTCAGTTTATGATTGGTGCTAAAATGTTGACCACCTCGATGCAACTTACCATAGCATGATGAGCTACATGCATTACCGACCATTCAATCTAATGAGCTCTTTTACGTGCTTGCACTAGATTTGGACAGGTCGCGTATGATTAAAAACTAATTATTGTTTGTGTGTGGCAGTGTGTTTGTGTTTGCGATAGTATTTTCACTGTCCCTAAGCAGTCAAATCAATTCGTATGACTGAACCGTAAGAGTTATAACTGGATTTACGATATCGAAACTTAACCGCACATCGGTTTTTTGCACGCTCTCTTATTATCTCCTTATCTCGAGACTCGTGATTTGAAGCATTTCGAAGAATTGCCGACGATTCTTTTAATTGTTTATCCTTTTTTTAAATAAATCAACTCGCAACGCGTCTTGTTTTTTTTTGTACGTAATTTTGTTGTTTTGTAGTAAACATAGCTATTACGTAAACGATGTTACACAAAAGCGTAACGACTTGAACAGAAAAATCAATTTTCAGAGAATGATTTATGATAACGTGATCGCAATTTATATTGAATGTGAATTGAAAAAAAGCACACACGAAATGATCAATTCCACCGAAAGAAATCGATGTGCGGTAATCATGTTCATCTTTGGCCTTATTAAAATGTCATCTATTCAATATCGTTTGATTCATATTACTTCTTCGTCTCTCTCTCTCTCTCTCTCTCTCTCTCTCTCTCTCTCTCTCTCTCTTCTTTTCATTTGGGATTTGGGCAAGAAAAAACTTTGCCCGTGAGCATCTGTATTGCATTGCATACAAGAAGTCAGGAGGGAAGAAGGCATTGATATTTTTATTGTTTTTGTTTCTATCCACTGCTGTTTTAGCACGAGTTCTGCATCTGGCTCGCGCGTCGTCTTTTCTATTTTGCAATCCAATGGTAATTTCTTGATCCATCAGTATCCGACATATTTATCTCTCTCTCTCTCTCTCTCTCTCTCTCTTTCTCCCGATTGCATTCATTTATCATCACTTTCAGAACGACTTCACTGCCGTTTTACACATTTATATTAATTAACCGAACAATTAACGATGTAGACATAAAAATACGCGATTCAATCGATCTATATCTTAATATTTAATTTATTGCATTATCTTTTGCTATCGATATACATGCAACTGATATTACAAGAAAAACACATACGCACTCACAACGATGACTCCTGAGTTCTTTTTTTACGATTGAAAGAGATAAAGCAATAATTAAAAGTACATTATAACGTGTGTGCTCGAGTATGTGACAAATAAAATGCAACGAGATAATGACAATAAAACATTAATACATTACTTTATACATTTATATGTGTGGAATCTAAATCGAATGAATTTAGATATGAAGAAGACGGCATAAAAGAGACATTTTATCGATTCAATTGAAGAAGAGAGCAAAAAAAATGGGAAGAGTTAATTAAAGCTCTATATATTTATATATGTATGTATTATCGATTAATTGAATCATACTGCTTCAGTAAGTTGAATAAAACTGAAATGAAAAAGCATTTGGCTTGACTCAAATTAATCGAAACCATCAAGTAAATTAAGATAATGTGTTCACATACCTTATTACACTATGATGATTCGAAGTTACACATAAATAAATGCAAATAAATGAATGATATGTATTCATATCTGCAATTAAATTATTAGAAATAAATCGGGAAAAAGGATATTCTCTTATTGTCGTTGACTTAAATGTATTTTTATGTGACAACTAAACCGATGCATCCACGATTCATCCATTTCATTTATAATTTTGTATATATCGATGTTGTGAGTTGATGGGCTATAGTGTAAGTTGATTCTCGCATCTCAATTGAACGCATCAGAGCAAAAACATTAAATATTTTTTGGTGTATGAAAAGTTTTTATACAATTAAATAAACGCCTTCTTGCTCTTAGTTTAATTATATATTGTTTGCTCGCAATTAGTGTTGGCTGCGATCGATCTTTCCTATGAATTACTAGAAAATGAAATCTTAATGGGGACAAAAAGGAGTTAAATTAATTGTAAGAGTAAGAACTCATCTTTCTTTCTTTATTTTATTTTTTTTTTTGCTTTTCTTCGTGTTGGATTTACCACCAAATTTTTTTTACTGCGATAATTTTCTCTGGACAAACATTCATCCAAAATATGTGTTTCTGAGGCGTTCAATTAATCATATGGTAATTCATTCGCCTTATTCGTTATTCCGTTTAACTGTTTGTAATGCAATGAAAGGTTTGCCATTTTTCCATACGCTACACGTTTATGCAATAATTGATGGTAGACAGATTGCAACGACCGATTAGCCGATTTGGATTTCACGAAATGATATGCCATATAAGGTGGTGATCACAATTCGAATCAAAATAGTAAAATTATATGTTTTCGCATTAGATGCGCGCATCAACATTTCGTTGGCATGATTGCAAAATAGATGGCTGAAATGTTTACATTAAGTGAAAAATTCACAGATTTAGTGTTGCTAACCGTATTCCAGTAGTAGAGCTGGAAAAAGAAAGAAAAGCAATCATGAGAAAAAAAATGCCGGGTTGTTTTGGCTGTGTAAAACACTAGTTTTTCGTTTCGAAGGTATTGTGTATCCATTTTTGGCTTTTGATTTCGGTATTTTACGGCGTATGACACAAAAGGCACTCAATTTGATGCGTATTTGTAAATGCTGAAAAATTACGAATTGTTAAAATTCCGATTTTCACATTTGTTTTGGTCAACAACCATGTGAAGAGAGTGAAAAAAACGGAATCCGTCTATTATATGACTTTTATTTGAAGGTTTGCGTTTTTTTTGGTTGCTCAACATTTGGCCGCGACTGATATTTCTCTCTTTCATTCGCATTAAAAAAATCGACAAGACCAAAAACAAAATCTTAAACGGTACATTCTTGTAATTCGCCTTAGTTGTATTCTAAATGTAATGCATCGCATCCAAATTGATGAATTACGGTAACCAGTTCGCATGCGACCATAATTTACCACTGTCCATTTTATACGAAATTATTCGATTTGTTTTCTCAGTCGTTCGCCGTTCGTCGTTCTCTTCATTTCCTTCATTTTGTTTGATTGAAGTTATATCAACTATTTGATGGGCAAAAGCTGCATAGCCCAAACGAATTATTTCAGCCGAATAGCAAGCGGTGAAAATGTTTGTGATTTGGCTTGTTTTTCAATGTTGTTTTTATGTGCATTTATATTGATTTTTTCCTCTTTTGTATTGCCTTCGATCGACTTTTTTGGTAGATATGCTTATATTTATATTATTTGGTATGTACGTTACATGTCGTCCAAGTTGAGCAGCAGGATGTATTCATGCATAATATTCTAAATTTTGTTGAGTTTGTTTCTTGCGCTAGCAGCTCTTCTGCTTCTGTATGTGAACTTATTGATGTGCATGCATTTTGATTTGGTTTGGATTTTGCTACAACAGCAATAAAATTAGCCTTTAAAGCATTGCGTACTAAAAAACAAAGTCAGTTTTTTTTTTTGCTTTTTTCGGGATTGAGATTGATTTAAATTTATTGCTCATGGTTTTTCATGTGCGCTATTTCGCATCTTTTCTTGTGCAGCGGCGCACTCTTGATATTTTTGTAGTTGCTTTCTTTATTCATTTCTCGTTCGTCTGTCAACAGTGTAGATTTATGCAGAAAGTTATACAATTTTTATATTTATTGTCACATAATTTTTGCGCTATTGGCTGGATTTCTTTGTGATTCCAATTTGACATAAAATGATATTGCTACTGCAACCGATGAATACTCATCGATGGCCCGGTCATCTTGGCCAAACACAGACACAGAGAGAGAAATAGAGAGATATGAAGAAAATGAGCCAATACTTGCAACAAGAAGAAAATAATATCCACATTGTTTGTGTTATAAATGGAAAAGACACTAGCCAGTTGAAATGGCTGACAAAAATTATATACACAAAAAAGAGAACCGACATCGTTATGTCGCGCGCATTCTGTTTCTGAGGCCTCTCTCTCTCTCTCTCTTACTCCTTCAGAAGAACGAACAATCCAATGAATCGAATAAAACGTATGAAGGAAAATAAAATGGAATAAAACAGAAATGCATACACTCGCAAACGTATAGCAATAGAGAAGATGTAAGAAATCAGAAAGACGCAAATTGCGTACAGGCTTGCTTACAAATGAAATAGTGTTGTGTTGTTTTAATTTCCATTCATCTTATTTGTACAGAAAATTACACAACTGCATTGTGAATAGCAGAGGCTGAATTTGGCATTGATTATAACTGCCACATTTTATAAACTGATGAATAAAAATTTGTTTCAACAAAAACAAGCCTTTAAAATAATACAATTCATTAAAGTGAATAATTGAAATCTTCAATTGAGTGAAGAATTCTATCAAAATTTAATCACTGTTCACTGGACATAATGCCGCTTCTTCGTTGTCGTGTAAGGTCCGTATACTTTTGTGCTGACTTTTATATTTGGAATGCAGCGCACATTCTGTTCTTTTCCATAACATATATTTTATACGCATCTGAAATGGGATTTGTTTACTGTTGTTGTGCTGCCAACAAATGTGCGATCAATGGAATATGTTCTGTTGAAAGAAAGCACGTTCGCTAAAGAAAAGAAAAAAAAAACGACAATAAAGTAAAATGGAAAATGCCAATGACGACGCGAAGAGCCGAATGATGATGAAAAAAAAATGGCTTGAAAGTAACTTGAATTCATCCAACAAAACAAATCAGAAATAATAGAAGCTGTTCGGTGTTGCTACAATGCAGAATTGTACATATACGCAAAAACATCGTCTTGGTATTTAAATGATTATTTAATTGATGACTTTTATGGCCTTGTGTTATTCCAATGAAATGTTTTGCCATGTGATGAGAGTTATATCGCATCGGCACCGACTCTTGCTTTGACAAATATGTTTTGTATGTGTTTGCGAACGTCAACAATCCAAAGTCGATTTCGACGGTAAACCTACTGATGCACAAAGGTTCTGATCAAAGCATCAGTTCTTTAATTTCTTGTTCTTTTTTCGTTAAAATCCGTATAAAAGTAGTTACGAAATAATCACAATTATCGTCAAATTGAGTTTTTGTTCTTGATCAAAATGCAAAATCGATTGAGGTAGATATTACTCATATTCTGTACAATATAGCTTCTCTTGACCTGTGAATAATCGATGTTGAATTTCCACGCAGAGGAAACTGAATTTTTGTTCGATTTAGTTTTGTTATTTGTTATCGTTTTGTTCAGTTGATGTAGCAAATATTGAAACAAAAATCATCCAAATAGACAAATGCAAGAACTATTCGATAATTTGTAATTTAAAAAACTTTTAAGATTAAATGTACTCATTGAGAACAGTCGAAATGCATCTGTAATAGGTTTTTTGTTTTTAATAAAACATTTCAAATGATCGAATAAACAAAATCAAAAAAGGTGTTTTGCTTTATTTCCTTTCCATGATTAGTCTCTTTCTTTTAACTTTGTATAAAATTGAGAATGTAAGACAAGCAAACGGAAGGCCAAGTTGATTAGATATATTCAGGTGTGTTAAAACTGCATCACATTTCCAATAAAGATCTAGCTCAGTGGAAACTAATCAAATTCTCAGAGTAGGCGTGTGGATACAATAAATTTTCGGAACGGATGAGTTGAATTATAAAAACTTTGGAGAACTTTGTATTTATATCAATCGATAATGGGATATAACATGACGAACAAACAATAACACAAAACCAAAATTGAAAATTAATTCAAAACCTAGTTTACATCATGGCATTTTACTGCGAGTCAAATCGTTCATTTGGGTTTTAACGATATGTAAATGGGAGAAAATTCTTTCGATTACAATGAATTTTTGTGGGCTTCTTTTGAATGGTCATACAATGTTGTGATTCTCTTCATTTAACGGAAATGTTGAATGCAATTATGTATAATGCAAATAACGCTGAAAATTGGTGTTCGTATCATGTCATTTAAATGTAAGATAATATTGTTGAAGATTTATTTGAAAAAAAAAAAAAAAAAAAAAAAAACAAAAAAAAATCTCAAGGCATATTTTTGGTTTGTCTATGTAAATCAATATCAATACGGACCTTCAAAATACATAAATCGCTGAAAGAATGGTGATGGTAAAAGCCATGAATCTTATTGAATGTATGAGAACAAATTCAAAGAATCGAATTGATCACAATGAATGTGAACTATAGACAATAAATGCCGAACATAAATTTACTCTTTAATCAAAAGTTATTCATTGATTCGATTAATTATAACATTGGTGGCAATTAGTGGCTATCATCGATTTAAACGGAGCTAATATTGTTGATTTAAGAGCAAAAAGGGAATACATTGCATTACACTTTTATACTATATACGAATGAAGAAAAACAAATATAAGTAAATCAGCGTGGACTAAAAGTATTGCGCAAAGAATGCACACATGGAGCTACACAGAGAGAGAGAGAACATGTAGTGTTCAACGTTAAGTAGATGTGTATGCTTAAATAGTCGCGTGAATCCAAACAATTCCACATTCTCTCGTCGATTCGTCCGATTTGTTAAGTGTTGTACAGCCTTTTTTTCTTTTTGTTGTTTGCACAAAATCCATCTCTCGCCACCTCATTATATGTACGCACACATATATACATGCATTTCCACTTGAATTAATCGAAATCGGGGCGAACCATGAGATTGTGTGACGAATCACAGTTTTTCATGTTTTTATTGGCAATATACAAAGCAGTGTAAGCACATCACCATCACACCATCATCAACACTTGTTGTGGATTTTAATTTGGTACCCATGTTGTACGGCTCTTGCAGCCAGTCGAAAACATTTAAAAGCCATTTATCAATTTGTACGTAGAGACAACGAAACAATTTCAAAAAAGATTCCAATTGATGTGTGTGTGTGCATTCGTTTATTTATGTGTGAGCGAATCGCAACGCGAGTTTATGTATATAGTTTTAGCGCACAGGAAACTTGAAAGCACACATTTAATTAAAAGTAAATTTCCAATTGAAATGCTATGAATTTTCGATTGAGATGTTTGTTGTTCTTTTTTATTCTTGCTCTTTCTCGCTCTCTTTGAACTGAGAGCGATCAGCAGTTGGCTGACGCGCTTCTGTTATTATCGCTTACGACCATGCGAGATGTCATCGATTAAGTCAAATTTTTGTATACATTTTATTTATTTTAGATTCGAAAATAAAGATTTTCCGGTTTGTTTGTAAAGGCGCGTGCATATTTGCTGTGCCATGTGTTGCGATCGGGTGATGTGCGACCATTGCCATACATTTGTAAACGTATTAAATTGTCCGATAATTGTTTGAGTTGTTTTGATATTTTATTTACAAATTGCATGCGCGCATCTGAAATGAAAAGCATGTCAGCTATGCAAACAGAGAGAAAACGATTGACGCCGAACCAACAACAGCCGACAAGCTTGTCATTTCGTTGGTCGCATTGATTTATCGACGATTTTATTTGTGTCATTTAAAATCCACACAATCATGCGCTAAATCATGAATTCATCATTTTAGATGGCAACACATAAATTAACCCATTAAATTTTTTGACTTTTAAAAGTCAAAGCTTTTTTTTAAATTTATATCCAATCTGCTTCAATCATTAATCCGCGGGGGGTTTCACCTTCTCGTTCAGTGACAATAAAATATTAGTTCAAGTTGTTTATTCTAATTTATTTTTTCATAAAATTTTAAGATTTATTAATTGCAACATTTTATTAATTTTTTTCTCTTTTTCACAGGTTTTTTTTTCGCTAACACAATGGCTCATGATATCTTCATTGTACGAATGTGTGCAAAATATTAATAAGAAGAATAAAAGAAGAAATCGATTTTTGATGTTTTCACAAATGTGCTGAAATTGTAGCCTGAAATGATCGAGAATAAATTTGAGAAAAACTGATGACGGCCTTCAAGTTAGCTAGTTAAATAACAATAGAGCGCGACGATATCGTTGTTGTTTTTCTTTCGATTCTCGCATTTTGCTTTTCTCAACAAAAAATAATTTGCTGCTGCTGTATAAAAAAACGAAATCTTGAATGTGATTATTTGAAGATAAAAGATTTTTTTTAACAAAAATAAAACAAACTAACTTAAAATGCTTAAAGAACTCCCGTCAACTGATAGTTCATCACCAACAGCCGATCATTGCTGTGGTGGTTGTGGTCGTTCCATTCGAGATCGGTGAGTTTCTGTGTGTTCTTTTTTCGAAATGAAATCAGCTTATCTTTGTCATTTATTTCTATAATTATGTTAAAAAAAAATAATTATTATTAATGTTCATTAGTTACAACTTGTTCACGCTTCTCTTTATCGTCAATGTTGTAAAATATATCACAGCAAAAATTAATAATAATTTTTAGATGTGAAATGTAATTAATGTGGTTTTGTTATAGATTTTACCTCCTGGCTGCTGATCGATCGTGGCATGGTTCGTGTTTGCGATGCTTTCGTTGTTCTCAACCGCTTGATTCTGAGCTCAGTTGTTTTGCCCGCGAGGGAAATATTTACTGCAAAGAAGATTATTATCGGTAATTATAGAGACATTTTTTTAAATTTACTTACACATTTTGTTGTGTTTAATTATTTATCTCCGATTCTATGGACAGCAGTTTTTTTTTTCGTTTTGCTTTTCTTGAGTATTAAATACATATCTTTTGAGGGGGAGAATTATATTATACAAAAGTAAAATGGAGATCTTGCACCATCAAAGCCAAATCAAATCCAAGTGACTGAATCACAGAATCGAGAATTAAATAAAAAACCTCTATAGAGGTGAAGAACGAGTGACGAAACCAAAATTTGAAACAAAAAATTTCTGATATCAGTTTCGTGACGAAAATAGTTGGAAGATATTTTTTCTGTGTATTGTGAATATAAACTTACGTTCCAGAAATTTTCTCCTTTTTACTTTGAGTTCATACTGACGCAATGAAGCAACGTTCCGAATTTACAAATGTATATTAAGTTTATATTCACAGTACACAGAAAAAATATCTACCGACTATTTTCAGGGACCGGGTCGCGTATAATTGTATACTAGCATAAAAAACGCAGGCAGTATAAATATACAAAGTATAAACGCAGATGCAACATATCCATTGCTGTCCGTTATGTATGAAGCATGCGAATAAATGTTCGTGTGTGCATTGTATTTATTGAGCGCAGCACAAAGCGAACAGCGACGGATATGTTGCGTCTGCGTTCATACAAAGTATAAATATATGCGACACGGTCCCTGACTATTTTCGTCACGAAATTGATATCAGAAATTTTGTGTTTCAAATTTGGTTCCGTCACTCGTTCCCCACCTCGATAGAGGTTTTTTATTTGATATCAATTGTTTTGTAAGCGCTATTTTCCAAATCAAAGATTCAAGACTCATGAGTTTGAATCTTTTTCAAATATATTTTGGGATCAAAATGATATAAAATAAAATGTCTTACATCCGTAAGATGAACTTTTCCGCACTGTGATCCACAACATGCATTTATTACGTATCTTTTACCTTAAATATGAATTCATGAGAAAACTGAATCTGATATAAGTTTTGCGATACAAATAATTTTTGAACGACTTTTCAATGCCTGTATGATATCGTAATCATGTGAAAATTTGCAGATGTTATTTTTTCACAAAAAGCTAACATTCTGAAAGTTTGAAGAAATTTCAATACAATTGAGTTTTCATACAAAATTTTCGTTTTTGAGCAAAAAATCCAAAATTTTGTTCGGGAGGTACCCATAATTTGCATTGAAATCTCTTCAAACTCTCGAAATGTTATTTTTGCGTGAAAAAAATAACCTGTGCAAAGTTTCAGCTCATTACGATATGATACACCATGCCTGTATCATTAAAAAATCAAATTTTTTTGAAATTTTTGTATGAAAAGTGTGTCGAAAATCATTTGTATCGCAAAACTAACGACATATTGGGTTTTCTCGTACCCAAAAGTGTGTTTTTGAGTGTTTAGGAATACATTAAATATCACTTTTGGAAGAAAAATTGAATTTTTCCTATGGATGAAACCAAAGTCGCTCAAAATCTAATAGTTTCTATTCCTCGGCACTCATCCTGTGAAGTCAGATTTTGAATTACTTTTCTTGTTTGAAAGTTATCGTGTTAACAAATTTTTGCGTACAGGGTACAGGATACAGGGTACAGGGTACCACGCACATACATTCGGACATTGAAAAATTGACTGATTCGTGTTCCCGGGCTCCTAAAACACCCAGAAAACATGTTTTGTGAGGGTGTTAATTTTTCGACCGATTCCAATACTTTACCTTACACACTGGGTGTGTGCGGAAAAGTAATATGGTTCATAATGGGGAAATGTGGTTTTTTCTGTGGTATGCATATTTTTTTATCTTTGACTTGGGGCTTAAATTGATGAAATATATGCAGTCTTTTTCGAGAAAATGTCCGTTATGTGACCGACCAGACGGTCACATTTTGGTTTTTAGCCAATTTGGCCACTCCCACATGAAATTTTTAAGTCGCAATTGGCACCATTCGATAGCTTACTTTAAGACCTTTCCAACGAATATGCATATGTCCTGGGTATGCCAAGTATAGGTGCCACAGCGACGGTATGGAAAAATGGCAATTTTTGGCCATATTTGCACTACCAAAGACCATATATTGAAAACAAGAATTTTCTGGGATATAAGCTATGCGGCGTTTTATAGCTTAGATTTTGGCTAAAGATCGGTGAAATTTTCAATGCACCAAGTTAGGCTGGTTTTGGAGGTAATGGCCGTTATGTGTCCGGCCGAATGGCAACTTTTTGAAATTTTTAAACCAAAAATGGTACCATTCCATAGCTCACTTCAAGACCTTTCCAACGAGGTGATATGTCCGGGGTGTTTCAATTGGATGTGCCTCAATCACAGAAAGTTTCAAAAAGATCAGAAACAAGTACGAAAAATCGCGGACAGACAGATATTCAAAATTTTTAAAGGAAAATCATAAGAAATTTTTAAAATAATAAATTTTTCGAACGGATCGATTGATTTCGACGTTTGAGATATCGATAGAGAGATATTGAGCTCTAGAATCAGAATATCGATGATTTTGGGGTCAAAGTCCTCATTTAGTGCCGTAGAACTGAATTTTGATCCTTTTCTTGAAAGGACCATATTTTGAAGATAGGTAGATCGATTTTCAAACTTTGATATGTTTTCTTGATCTATGGCCCAAGGGCTTTCCAACCATACTTCAATCGCGGCAAAAAGCCTTCTTGGTTAGGATTTGGAAATCATTTGGACATTACGTGTATATATAGCGAGTCAACTTTTCAATACACCAATGTGGTTTCGTCACTCGTGCGAACTGCCGTCCGCTGTGCTATGATATATAAATCAATAAAATAAACATTTCATTTTTGATTGAATGTCACTCACTCTTGGTAAACAATTTTTATTTACATTCCAAGTGGTCAGAAACATAAATGGGAAGTTTGTCGGTTGACTTATTTCATTTATTATTTTTTTTTTTCTCTATTTACATTCGAAGGAAATGAATGACATCATCAGTTTATGTTATGTTGATGTGTGCATATCATTTCAAAGAAAGTAGAAAAGTGTCAAAACCAAATGTCTCTCTCTCACATGGGAAATGCATTGAGTAAATGAAAATATAATTCATGTATGTAGTGCTGTACGTTTGTGGTCAAGTAGTAGTACTCATTACATACATGCCGGTCTGAGGCTTGTATGAACACAAATATGTCAACATTTTGACCAATTTAAAGTTCTTTCCTTTATGACGAAAACGTCAGAAAAATCGGTCAGGCAAAGCGATTAAAGAAGAATTTCACTTAGCAACGCAACGGACCGCGGAGTGTGGTTGCATGAAAATGCGATTTGTTCCCTTTATGATTATGATAACAATGTGAACCAAACGAAAATTAAACAAATTACAATAATAATTTGTGCAAAAATCGGAAATGCAACTCCCAAGCTTCGTTTTACATTGGATTTGTTGTTAATTGTTGACTGTTTTCTTTAAATGGTTCGAAATCGATGGCAAAAATGTCATATTGACTTTATATGCTGCCATTTTGCAGGTGTAGTTTTTGAAAACGTGAAGCCGTAAACAAAAAAAAATGATTCTGGTCCTCGGCTCGATCGATAACATAACTCAATTTCATTTGATGTGTATCTTTTTTTAATTTCAAACCGTTCGTTGTTGCCATAGTTTCATGGATTCAGCTCCAACGTAAACATTGTTATATTTTTGTATGATGATTTCGAAACGTGCACAAAATGAATACACACAGCTCTGAAAAAGGGCGAACCAGAACAAATCATGAGCTTTTTTAATCCTCTGTATAAAATTGTGTTGTTCTGACAACTGAACTTTGTTTCCTCGTTAGAGAGATTTGTTTGGGAGACAAACTTTTTGAGCCGGGACTGAAATGGCAAAAGGAACAATAACAACGACGAAGGAAAATGGAACGAGAATGTGCGAGAACATATAAAAAGCATCGGGCAAATAGGTAGTGAACAATTCAAAAAATGTTTCAACAAAAAGAAGTCAGCGACAAACAAACACGAATCGCGCAAGACGCGATGGGTGAAAAAAGACAAAAAAAACGTAACATTAAAAACACAAAACGAAAAAAAAGAGAATAAATAAAAGAAATAACAGAAACGGGAAGAAATCGTCGCTACGAAAATGTTAAATGCGCTTAGGTAACGAGCACAAATACAAGCGTTGTGCATTCATTTCATCTTTTCTCGCATTGTCGTATTTCAGGTGCGCGCTCTCTTTCTCCCATCTTTTTCACTCTTCCACCGAATCGAACGTAGACGTATTTCATACGAATTCGGTCGTTTTACTTGGCAGTTTTTCGCTGCTGATAATCGAAAATGTGCGTGAGTGTTTGTGCTTGTTGTTTTTTTATTTTTATTTATATTTTTCTGAAATGCGACTAATGCGCTCCATGTCGATGAGATAAAGAATGTTTGTTCCTTCGAAAATTTTCTTGTTCGCTTCCATGCTTTGCCATACATTTTACGCACGTAAACACTTTGTGTTTTTGTGATACTTGAAAAATGTCCGCCGATTATTATTTCGGAAATTTTGTTGTAAAAATCACACAGTGAATCCGCCCTGCCTGATAAAGTTTCTGTCATTTTTTTTCGCACTGCTGAATATTACAATTTTTTGTGTATGTGTGTGTATCGAAATCTTGCTCCAATAGCGAAATCGTACGGAACGAGCACTTTTTTGTGCATAAAATCTTCAATAACCTCTCGTTTTCATTTTTCTCTCATCCAGCTTTTCTCTCCTGTTGCATTTGTTATTCCAAGAGTTGCATTTCGATGATTTTGTTTTCTTTTTTTCGCAACGTACAAAACAATAAAATTATAAAAATTCTCTCTTTTCAATACAATACAAACGGTCTCAAGATAACAAAAAAAAATCCATACATACGTTGAACGCGAGAGAAAAAAAAGCGTCTACATTCAAAAGGATAAATAATTTTCTATGCATTGTTTATTATCCACATGTTGGTTGGCAGGCTTGCCTTTTCGCTAGTATTTTCATTCTTTTCGCACTTGTCTTTTGTGTACGCTTGCCATATAACATTTCTTCATCTTCTTTTTGCCAGATTGGTTACAAACAAAATGGCCAACGTCAAAATAAACGTGAAAAATATAAAAAAATTTAAAATCGAATACAAAAGACATAAAATAAATATAGTAAAACACATGGAAAATCGAGCTGAGAGAGAAAGGGACTAACACATTTGAAACGAAAAACAATATTTGATCAGAATAATAATGTGTACACACGAATTCAACCGATAGATTGGAATATGTTCAAAATGTACAACAAAAAACACAATGCTCAATGCATAACCAATACATAAAATAACAGAGTTGGGCAACGCTGTTACGCCATCAAATGAATCTCTTTCTTGAAAATTTTCGTTTGCAGCGAAGAAATGCAATGGACTGAATTGAAAAGAATCACTATCAATAAATTTTCAGGAGAAATGGTGCGCAGCACATGTATTACAAAAGTATAATATTTGCAGGCTCCAACTCTGTTGGAAATTTGAATGAAAAACGACAGATAAAATATATAAACAAAAATGTAGCAAAGGAGGGAGAATGGACATGAAGCAGTGTGACATTTTGTGCAAAAAAAAAATGGGAACGCTAAAATGCAACGAATAATGAATAACAAATCAAGGAATAAGTAAAACAGTTGCACACACAAATGTATATTATCAGCGAGAAAAACAATGCTAAAATGAAAATTATACGTTGCCATTGTCCGGTTTTCATCTGAATTGAATATTACATTTCGGGAATTTCCATTATTCATGAATTTAACATATAGAGATAGAGAGAGCATTCAAAATGCACTTGAAGACGAAACATGGAAAACGAAGTGACGCAGTACGCATATGTTCAATATATCGAGAGAGAGAGAGAGAGAGAGAGAGAGAGAGAGAGAGAGAGAGAGAGAGAGAAAATTCAATGGAAACAACCTTTTATAATAATTCGATAATATTCAACACGGATTACGCGTTCGAATTTCCATTATGATATGTTTATCTCTTCCACTACGAAATGTTGATAATTTATTGTGATTTGTAAACAAAAAACTCTTTAATGCCGTCGAAAATTCGGTTGGTAATCAAATTATTTCAGATATGATCGTTGAAAATGTGTAAAAAGTATAACAATAGCTCGGACTACCTTTCAAACTCTTTCAGCCCCATAATTAATTGCAGTTGCATTTGGAAATCGTTGGTTAACACCATAAAAGTGTTTATCGCTCACTCTAATTATCATGTTTCAAAAATAATGCTCGATGTTTGCCATTCACCTTTTTTTTCTCTATCTATAACAATGATATTGACGCGCTTTCTGATGTCCAATGAATGAATATGATTGCCTGTACAAAATCACAATAGACAGAAAAAAAAATCAATCGGTTTTTTCTTTCTTGAAAAATGAACAGTAGCATACCCATCAAAAATGTGTGCATATGCGTGTGTGTTTTGGTTGATTCATTAAAAATGTTTTCTGCTTTCTATTGCTTCGAAAAAGACGATAAAAGATTCACATTCAAAGCTTTCATTCGACCTACACATACAGAAAACAATAATTTTATTTCTTTCGGGTGATGTGGATATTGTGTTTGCTATCATAATACACAGCAATAAACCCCTCACAAATGTAACACAATCAAAAATTTCATTCCCACTATTGAGTGCGGCATACTATAAACAATAAATATATTTTATTAGAATGAATCAAGCGCCTGGGCCATAATCAAGCTCTCAAATCCAATGATGTAACTTATTGATCATCATCATTTTCTTTCTTTTTTTTATCATTTTATGAAGCGAAACGGTGTTTGAAATTACTTGTGCTTCCTACAGCGAATAAACGTATCAATTTAGCTTATTTACCAACACACATACATAAAATCGACTCTAGTATAAATTGGTTTGGATTCAGCTTGGCACAAATGTGGTTTTCTTTTGTGCTAAACTGGTGGGTGTTTGATATTCAATTTTTAATTCATTGCTTTTGATTTTGAATATGTTTTTTTTTCTTCTCTTTTGAAATTTATGAATTCATAAATAAATTCAAATTCATAACCAATTAGTAGTTGTAATGAAATCTCTCTACATATCTAGAAATTTGGCAGTTGATAGTTGGATATGTAATGTCTTGATTCCAATAAGATGATATTCGATATGATCGATATTGGGCAGGTGCATTGTGATATGAAATTCTTGAAGTGAATGCGGTGCGACATGGATCGTTCGAAAAAGCATTCATAAGTTGAATAAATCACTGAAATTCGTTTCAATCAAAGGAAGTTCAAATCATTTCTCAATGGGAAATCGATGTCAAATTGTTGGATGTTTTGACATTTCTTTGCGTCATTTGCATTTTCGAAATCGTGGGCTATTTTTATGATTTAAAATTGGAATAACAAATTTGTGTCGTTATGTTGTCGATTTTTTTTTTGATCGGCATTGCCATCGATCGATTGTAGCGGCATTTTGTTGCTTGCAGATGCTGCCTCCTCTTCGAACCCAACGCATTTTTGTTCGGTCTTTATTTTATCGCTGCGCAAATGTACAATATATACTTTAGTTTTGCTCATTTTTCGTCTTATTATTTTTATTTTGTATTTATGGACATTTTCAGCGAAAAAAAAAAACAAGAGATATTCTTTCGTGATTCGTCCATTTTCCATTTCATTATTTTTTATTATCATCATCGATTATTTGGTCATGGGTTCTTATTCGTTCGTGTACTCTTCCCTTGATCTTGGCTTGTTTTCTTCACTTTTCTCTACGCGCTGTTCATATTAATCGCTGATTGTGTGGATAATATCTTCTGCTGTTTAATACAATTTTTGCCTGACTCCTTTTTCTTTCTCTCTCTCTCTCTCTCTCTCTCTCTCTCTCTCTCTCTCTCTCTGTTGTTGTTATTTGTAGATTGTTTTCATCACGACGATGTGCTCGATGTGGTACCGGGCTCAGTTCATCAGAATTGGTAATGCGTGCACGAGATTTGGTGTTTCATGTTGGCTGTTTTTGCTGCATACTTTGTGGCATTCATTTGAGTGCCGGCGATACAGCAGCTGTACGAGAAGGACGCGTATTTTGCAGTGAACATTATGATGCTGATGTTTTGAGGTAAATACTTGAATTTTCGTTATGGAATTTTTGTTTTTGTTTTTCTTGTTTCTGTTACCTTTGTTTGCCTCTTATTTTGAATTGTTTTATTTGGTTTCATGTCACACAATCTGTTTAGCTTCAATTCAGTGTTTTTTTTTTCTCTGTTGAATCTTAAAATTTATTTCATGAAATCAACTAATAACGGTACCGCATCAATTCAGTGAATGCCCTTGGTTTTTGGTTCCTTCGTTTATTCATTCATTGAATCAATTTTTATTGCCTCTTTGTCGTTGTTGTTGTCTTTTTTTTTGTGTTTGTCAACTAATTTTTATCCATTGTTTTTATTTTCCTTTTTATATATGTGTTCAGCGAGTCGAATTCACTATCGCCACCATTTTTTACGGGTACCACCAATGGTACTGCACAAAAGGGTCGACCACGAAAACGCAAACTAATGATAAATCACCATCAAAATGATCCTCTTAATTTAGGAACGGCAATGCAAATGGGTACGTACGATTATTTTTTTCTTTCTTCATAATTGTGTTTGTTGACTTCCTTTGCCAATTTAAATTTTCTCACCGACTTTTTGTTTCTCTTTTGGCGTAATTCTTAATCCTCGTGCTTGTTGTTGTTGTTGTTGTTTTTTTCTCATGTGTTTGCGCAATTTCAAGCAGTAAACAATAACCAAAATTAGCCAATTTCTAGTGCGTTATGATGACAAACAATAGGAAAAACATGCATTGTATATATTCGTGCAACTATCAGTCGAAAAAATCAAACATTTTGTTGTTGTTCAACTCTCTTCAGCTAGTTCATTAAGAAGCTGCATTGAAATGGATGCTGTTAAAGTTACGAGTATGTACTCGAGTATGGTGTGTATGTGTGTGTGTGTGTTGCAACAAATAGGGGCTTATTTATAGAGACACTCTCAGCCACCCGTAAAATGCCAAACGAATAATTTTTTGTTTAGGTCGTTCTCTTTTCTCTCTCTCTTATTTTTCACTTAGCGCAACAGAAAAGAATTGAATCGACAACTTTGGCCATGCGCTACATATAAAATTTTGTTCATATTATTAGATGACTACGGAAACGTGACTTCTTTGCAGATTAATTTCATCACTTTTATTCCATGTTTATGTTAGTTGGTGTTCGTGTTTTCATCTGTTCAGTTTCTTGTTCTTCAAAAACATCAAACAATGGATAAAATCGGGAGAAAAAAGAGAGAAAAAGTACGCGGCGCGAGATGATGAAGATTAACGGCAAACTTTTTTTTTGCAACAGCAAGCAAACATGTCGAAAAAGAGAGCGACAAGAAATAAGATCCTTTTCATTTTTGCCAGTCAAGGATGGATAAAAATGAAACTTCATGATAATTCCAGCAGTTATCTAGAAGGGAGGCTTATGAAATGTGGGCTCTGTGCCATATTGTTTTTATTTATTTACTATTTATGAACAGAAGATCACGTCTATTGCATACTATAGCATTTTGTGCTCCTCTTCAACGAAATGCTAACTACGACTTGCTGTGAGAATGAAGAAAAAAATGCTTCAGCTGATGATTCAAAAATACACACGCACACCCACAAAACTATATTGAAAAAATCGATTAAACATATAATACATATTAAAAGAATCTACTTCAGTTTTTCGCCATAAATTTCCTTTATTTTCACCAATAACATTCACTCGGTTATTTAAATGTAAAAACAAACTGTTTGAGAGCTTCATCAACTCAACACCATACGAAATGCATGGCTGTGCATCCAGCGGCGATTGATTTTCATTTGATTACCGCATTACTGTTTTGTGGTCCGTTTTAATTCCTGGATATTCTCTATTTTGGTTTGAATTGTATTTTATAGTGTGGCCTGAGCAAAACGTTGTATGGTTCATTCAGTTAAGTATATCATGGTCGAATTTTGCTTCTGTGCAAAGGCACCTATCCCAGCAATTTTTGAACAACAACATCAGCCAATATTCTTCGACAAGAATCATTGTCGTTCGTTACTTTTGCTTTTCTTTTCTCGTGGCTCGTTCGGCCAATTGTTGGTTTTTAGGCTGTTCGTATTTTGACATTGGTCGAATTTTTTTTGCCATTTCGTATCTGCTTTTCGATGATTCTTTTTTCTCGTTTTTGTTTCGTTGAATGTTTTCAATTTTAGATAATGACAAAATTCTAAGAATTGTCAATACATTTACTGTTTTTCGATAAAAAAAATATGTTGTACGTACAGTTTTTTTGTTGTCCGATTCGGTCTCGTTCGGTTTGCACACAGAGTGTGTGTGCATTGGATTGAATCAAAATACAATATTGTCGCATATCGGTTGTGTTTTTTTTTTTTTCATTTGAAAGTCTTTTTTGTCACCGAGCGTATCACTATCGCCCATGTAGTGCGGTAGCGTATTAGTGAAGGAGAAAAAAAAACAGACAAAACGCATCGAATATATTATTGGTTTCGTTTGGAACAGCACAAGGAGTTTCTTATTTTATCATCATCGCTTCGTGTGCTTTTTTTCTCGCAATATTCTCTTTCTGTCTATATCTCGTGGCTATTATTTCGTTTCTTACATTGCTTGCTGCTGCTGCTGTTGATGTAGCAAGTATTGTTCTCTTTTAGCTAACTTTATAATATACTTATTCCTCACGCGATTATTGTGTTTTCAGTTTTGTTATCGATAAATTTCCGTCTTAACACTGAATGCAATGAGAGACCGCGAACGAAATACTAAGCAACAAAAACGTATGAAAATGAGTGAAAAAAGATGCCGATCTGTATAAAAAAGAACAGCATCCAGAGCAAAAGCAATACAAAATAAAAAACAAGATGAATATTTTGTGAGTGCGCGCGTGAATATGTTTTTGAATCCGTGCCGTTTCTCTCCTCCTCCTCCTCCTCCTCCTCCTCCCCTCCTCCCCCTCCTCCTCCTTGGTTTAAATGGAACTGCGCATGCTGTTGAAACATTTTGTTTCAGGATATAATGATATCTTACTTTTTCAACAGTCTTTACTTCATTTTTTTTAATTCTTTCTCCATATCTTACTCTGTGATTGTACTCACGAAGCGTGAAGTTTTTCGTTTCATTTCATTTTGTTGTTGAATTTTCTGTTGTGCATAGTCTTTAATGGATTCCATATTGCACATAAACGGTGCGCGGTGCGGGGCATTGCAATATATTCGCAGTGAACTGCTTGTTTTACCCGAATCGAATATATATACGGCAAATGGCCGATCGAACGAAATTATGTGGATCGAAAAAAGGGAAGCGATAAATTTTGTAACACTTTCATTCGAAAATGGTCGGTTTCATGTTCGAAAAATCAATGTTGATGTACATTACAAAATCACAGTTTTCTCACTCACAATTGAGCAACTGTAATTGCTGCTGTTCCTGATTTTTTGAAACGATAATGATTCTTTTCTCTGTGTTTTTTTGTTATTATTTTTGAAGTGCACACATTTTATACTATTACATTATTTTCGTGTGACAAATGTCAAAGGCAAAAATGTCCAATGTCGCATTGAAAGTGTGACGTTTTATCGTATTGTTTTTTTTTTTTTATACACGAATACCATTCAAGTATCTTCATTCGAACCCGTATTCACATTGATGTTCTTGATTTTGTAGTGGGAGCGCCAATAAATACGATATGTTTTTTTCATTGCTGTTGATGCTGTAGCCACTGAATGTTTTTCCATTCTTGAAAGTGGATACTTGTGTTAAATTTTTATAGAAGCAGTTTTTTTGTATTTTATTTGCTTTTCATTTTCAATGGAATCATTTTTTTAATACCATTTACTGATCAATTTTAGTACAAATCATAACAATAGAAATGTGAAACAACATTTACCATTTCAATTGTTATCGATTCAATGGCCAAAGAGCGAAAGAAATATGCAAATGCATTGTTAAATAACAAATAATAATAAATGCATATATTAATAATGTGAGTGTTACTCTCGACACTAATAGGAAATAAACACTCGTAAACACTCAAAAAATTGGTGAATTTCCATTGTTGATCCTGTAGCCCGAAAATGAATCTGTATAACTTTTTGCCTCAATCAACGAGAGAGATATATTGTTTGATTGTTTTTTTTTCTGTGTTTCCCTCTTTTCACATATAGATTTGATGCACACGGATTTACAGACAACGTCATTGGATCTGAACTATGACGGTAGTCAATCGCCTGGCTCTGGCGGTAGTTTAACGCAACAAGCGCGCAATAAACGGATGCGAACCTCATTCAAACACCATCAATTGCGAACGATGAAATCGTATTTTGCCATTAATCAAAATCCGGACGCAAAGGATCTTAAACAATTGTCACAAAAAACGGGTCTGTCGAAACGTGTTCTCCAGGTAATTGAGCAATCTTTGTAATTAGACGGTTGAGAGATAAAAACACACACCACAACGGTGTGCGCATTCTTTGCCGATGAGAATCGAGACCGAGGGAGATCGATCATTAATGATTGGTATTTAACTTCGTTCTCTCTCTCTTTTTCGTTTCGTCTTGATGTCTCATAGGTGTGGTTCCAAAATGCACGTGCAAAGTGGCGACGGAATGTGATGAGGCATGATGGCAACCAAACGGGCAATCCAACGTCTGGTACACCGTTAACACCTTTGACTATTGGCGGACCGCCAAGTGTTCAATCGACATCCAGTAGTAACATTGATACATCCGGAATGACACCATCTCATGCACTCGAAGAGATGCACCATTTAACATTTTCTGAGCTTTATTAATCCAATTGTGTTGCGTACAGGCGCCGTACATTGCATCGTCCATTCGTCCAACAATACAACATTTTATGCGACTCAAATCGCTAATTCCAACACATAAAAGAATTACAAAAAAAAACAAACTATTCCTATATCAACACAACAAACAAAAGAAAAATCTAATACTAAAACTATTTAATTATGAGTATGTGTAAGTGTACATTTATAACTGTAATTAAAAGGAAAAAAAAAACAAAATATGCGTATTTTTTGCATTAGGTATTTAAAAGAATAAACTAGCACATTAATGGCAACAAAATGGTTAGTATTGTGTTTAAATTAGAGTTTTGTGTACACCACAGCGTGTTTGAATATTGAAAACACACACAAAGAGATAAAGAAGAAAACATAAACAGTAAAAAGAAATTTACAGAATACTACAAATGTGAATCCCTAAGTAATTTATTTATTTTTAAGTTTTCAAATTATAAAAGCCATATGCAAACGATATTGACGTTGCAATGACTTTTTTTTGGTTTGGTATTAAATATTAGCAAAAAAAGAAACACAAATATATTCAACATTTGTCCTAGTGACGAGTGATGAAGAAAGTACATTGTATGAATTGATAAGTATTGCAAATGTGAAAAATACTAAACAAAAACTGAAATAAAAAAAAGCTTTGTCTGATTGAATATATCGGGTGCACGAAGCAGAAATATACAATATCTATTCCAAGTTATGTTGCATTTATTTTTTCATTTTTATTTAGACATAGTATGGCGAGATGAAGCAAAACAAACAGCTTCCAACGCAAAAATCGGTATGGATCGCACGAATTAAAAACAAAATCATTCAACTGAGACATCATTACACCCACACCCGAAACATTGGATTGTTCTCAGACACCGTGTGCTGTTTTTTTTTTTTGCTTTCACCCACGAACACAAACAGTTTTTTTTTTGCACGTTCACTTTTACAAATTTATCATAAGTTCAAGATTTAAAACTGTACAAACAATATGCTAATGATCATTTTTTGACTAGGATATTTTCGATTACAGTCAGGTTTTTTGTTACAAAGAAAACAACGTTGGTCAGCTCACGCGCACCGTCCCGCTCCCACCGTTTTGTTCTTATCTATTTAGTCTACTTCCTATGCAACATCTTGCACACACATTTTGCGGTATTGAAAAAATGACCAAGTGTAAGAAGGACAGAGAAAAAGAAAATGTAAGCGACAGCAAGAAAAAGGGAGAGAAGAAATCTTGCGCTTCACATCGTGCAAAACAATTTCAAGTCGGAATAAGGAGTCGAAATAGGTGGCCAATTAAAATTGAGAAATTTAAAACGTCGATGAAACACTGACGAAATGAATGTATATATAGATAAAAAAAATATTGAGTAAAAAGTGTGCAATAACGATAACACAAGATCGTTCGCCACAACAAAACAAGCAATTCTACAAAAATATTGTCACCTACTTTCAATTGGCAGTTTTTTTTATTCATTCTGATCTCGTGTTTGCAACTAGTGGAAAAACAAATCGCATAACAAAGAAAAACGTGTGCGAGTACAATGTGAAACCCAAAGTGATAATCACGGGTGAACAAGAGACAGAGAAATGGCAATTCAGTATGCCTTTTTGTTCATTTGAAAACAAAACAGCAGCCAGGCTGATGTAAAATAAAACGCAGACAGAAAATTCATTAGAAATATCGATCGATACGTGCGCGAAACGAGAAAAAAACAACAACAACATCCAGCGCATTGATCTAAACTGAAAACTATGTGTGACTTTGCCACACATAAATCACTGTAATCACTACAATTTGAACTAAAATCAAAGCCAACTCTACACGAATTGGTAGTACTAGTTGCAATCATTCTCTTTTCTTTTTCATTCATTCTCCCTCTGCGTGTGATACAGATGGGTGTCTTTCTCTTTCTATCTTTTCTGTTGCTCATAATCGCATTCACCGGTGTGAAAATCAACTGACCTTCTCTCATCTGCTTCAGCTCAATAATCTCATATTGGAAGTTGGAACAGCGCGCGCGCTGAATGCAAAACATACACCGTTGTGTTAAAATTGAATTTCCTGGTTTCTCGGAAACTCTTATATTGACATTGTTTTAATCGATTTGAATATATGAGCGACAAAAATTTCAACGTTTCTTCACAAGATTCTTCATTGAAAGAGAAAGAGAGAGAGAGAGAGAGAGAGAGAGAGAGAGAGAGAGAGAGAGAGA
>NW_022197846.1:3354915-3399472 GCF_009176525.2 Contarinia nasturtii | reverse complement strand
GAGAGAGAGAGAGAGAGAGAGAGAGAGAGAGAGAGAGAGAGAGAGAGGGAGAGAGAGAGAAGATAAAGACTACCACCTGAATGCGCCGTGTCGGCACTTGGCCAACGACACAGGGAGTAGAATACATATGCATTATGCCACTGTTAGCAATGAAAGTTATACGGTAAGTTGACCACAGTGTGAAACATCGGAATGAAAACAGGAATAATAACGAAACAATTCGATCGAATCAATCGGTGGCATTTTTTTCTCTTTCTTCTCTCGGTGTGTGTATACATGTAGTAAATCGGAATTCGTACCCAATTAACAAATTTTTTAGACGCTCCACATAAATTACATGAAAATACAAAACGAACGCACCACCAACAACACCACTGTTCATAACAGAATGGATACAACGTGGAAAAATAAGAAACATACGAAGCATAAAGTAAGACGCACAAGCGATTGAAAACAAGAAATCAAATATGATTTTGTGATATAGAACATTAAGGAAACGGTAGATAAACAAAATCCACTATTAAAACGACACAAAATAACATAAAACGAACCGGACAGTATCGAACTCAAAATTGATTATAGAGAAAAATGCTATAACACATTCACGCGCTATACAGAGCACGAATGCATTCATATTTCGATTGGTCTTCATCAGCTTCTTCTTCTTTTTCACGATTGATAAATAAAAGTCCTTGTTGATTTTTTTTTGTGTGTTTAGTGACCAAAGAAGACGACGAAAAGAATCTATTTTATGCTTTGGTATCATAAATTTTGGTGCAGCTGAATCAACGCGATTATTTTAACAATCGAATCGCGGATCGTAGGCCATTCAAATTTAAGTTGAATGGAACGCGTATTTCTGATTTTCGGTTCTCATGATGATTTTTTATTTTTTGAATTGATTCGCATTATAGCATAGAGCTAGGTCTCTTTTTTTATATTCCGTTGGCTTGACCGCAGAACATATTGTTAATTTCGATCGAAAGAAAGGAGAGAAAAAGAATAATCGGGCGACACGAACAGTAGCCAAAAATATCTTTTTTTTTCCTTTTGGCTATGGGAACTCAATTAATCAACATTTTTCGTTCTCAATTTCCAATGAAAACTATACCCAAACTGGGCCGGACAACCGAAAAATTTAACAATGAATTGAATTTTGGGATACAAGAGAGTATTTCAGTAGCTGCATATTCAAAATGAAAACTATTTGCTAATTGACGGTTCGTCTCAAATTATGCGCTCAAAATACAATAGAAATGTTTTCGTCGTCGTCGTTATCATCGTCGTTGCCACCGGTGGGAATCATCAAATCACACACATCAATCAAAATTCCTTTCTTTCTCTCACGACGAAATAGAATTGTGGATATGTTATTTTTTTTTATCCGCCCAAAGAATCATCATCGCCGCCAAAATACATGTTCTTCTTTTGAACAGATGTTATGAGTCAAGATTTTGCACATCAAAAAAATATCCTTAGAAGACGATCGTATATTTTCTACGAGTAATTATTTTCAATTTTGTGCTTTATTTCTGTTTGGCAGAATAAATGCGCCGTTGCATGAGTGTGGTAACTATACGGCCAATTGTCATTACAAATGTGTCATAATAAAAGTTGGGTGAACCAATTTACAATCGTTTACTTCAATTCGCCAAGAAAAAAGTAAACAAACATAAATAATGAATAAACTGATATATTAAACCGTTGTATCGAACGATATCGCGATCGATCGACACCGGCATCGGCTACATGCCAAACAATTCCAATGGTGTAATTCTTCTTTTGCATAATGGATCGTAAACACTAAACACTTGAAAAGATACTAGATTGGAGCGGCCTAATCCAAGTGCAACACAAATAAAATATCTTGCAAGATGTAAGACGATAAAGCATGTCAACCCGGGTAAAACGTATTAGAGAAAAGAAAACTCATTTAAACGCAAAATCAAATGTATCATATACTTAAATGATGGCCTCGGTGCGTTTTTTTTATTCTTTGCCCATGAATTTAGTCTTCTGGTTTTTTTTTTCATCCGCAACATACGATGAAATTAAAATCAGAGGAAAAATAAGGGAATATAACTAGCAAACAAGGCTAAATCGTCTTGTAAATGATGCTTTTATTTGTGGTCGGTGTGTTTAGCATTTGCCGTTGTTCATATCTCTTTTTCTCTCTCTCACTTTCAAAATCGAATAAATTTGTCCGGGCATGAAATTCAGTATTGTGAATATGCATTAAGAATTTGATTGTTTGTTTATTTCCAATGTTGATGTTCAATTTTTTGTTTTTCTTCTTTGCATATACACACTGTGTATTACACACGTCCATCGTCTACCAAATTGCTTGTTCAGCGTGCGAATGACTTGTTTGTTCATTTATTTTGTTTTCTATTTCTCGTAGAGTTTGGCCATGCGTTTTTACGATCCATACAAAACATTCATCTTTCCAGCACCGGTTGAGTGATATATGCGAACAAATATATTTGCCAATATGTTTTGCGGCTACAAGTAAATAAATTCTCGGTTTGGCTCTTCTTCTGGCCTGCACTATTCTCTCTCTATATCCTTTCCTTTTTCCCCTGGAGCCTGGATCAATGTTGCTGCTCATTTTTCGTTCTTGAAGGTCTGTGAAACCAGTGTATTGTGATCACACAGGCATTCTTGAACGTTCGTCGTCAATCGGACAAGAGATTTGTTACTGCAATGAAAATAATCATATTGTTGAAATATTGAGGAATTACTTCATTCTTCATGTATGTTTGCGTATGATTTTTTTTCTGCTTGTATTTTTTTTTTTTTTGAGCATTTCAATTGTGCTATTTACTTGTTCACGATTCATTGAAACGATGTGAGTAAACATCAATATAGTTTCTTTTTTTCATCGTTTTCTTCATCGCCCTAGCCAAGGCACAACATAACCAAAACACACAAGCACACTGAAAGGCAATAACAAACCATAAACGTAAGAGATGCAATCGAATAAAGCAAATATTCAATTTTTCAATGCATTTCAAAGCCTATAAATAATTTATCGATTTTCTTTATCATAAGGTCGATTGTACGTGTATAAGTCAAATTATCGCGCCGCAGAGAAATTGAAATCCAATGATTGGGTTCTCTATCTCTCTCTATGTATTTCATTCGTTCTCTTCACAATGGACCAAATGAAATGTATATGCATTGAATGCACATTTTAAAATCGATATTAAGAAGTGAAAACAAAACGAATTGGTTTTTATATGGCATCGCACCTACACAATGCAATCATTCAGCACCTCGAAGGGCTATAATGGGAATGATTAATATTTGGTGCCAAAGTGAAAAAAGATATGTGCACTCAGTCGATTGCTGGAGCATTTATTGCTATTTCATCGTTCAGTCAATTAAATTGCCGCCGTATCGAAAATTTCAACGAAAAGTGATACCAGACCAAGAGGTGAAATTGTCAGAGCATATACATTCTTTTTCGTGCATATTTTAACTGAAGCAGAACATTTTCATTGAAGTGAAACTGCAATTAAGAGTTTGATTTAAAGTGATGAGTGTTTAGATGTACCTTTTTCGAAATATGTAAACGTCACAATGCAACTAGTTTCATATATGGATTTGGGACCCAATGAACGAAAACCGATTATTTATTTGCAACATTTGATATGAAAGTGCTGCTTGAAATACCAGAATTTGGAATAGACTCCAATGATGATTAATATATTTTCAGTCAACTGAATAAACTCAGGCAGATACCATAAGGCGTTGAAATGGAGTGAAACAAGTCAAACATTTGTTACTTTGACCAATTTCCTCATATGACCACATCACAGATTATGATATTCCATATCAATAAAAAACAAATATGAATAAGTTTGTATAGTAAGAAATTTTTATTATTCAATAGCCAGCAAACAAATTTGTAATGTTTTTAGTACATTCTAACGTTGAAAAATGTAACGTTTTGGCCCATTCTGGTGGTCATTTTCGTGTCAAATGGAACGGAGATTATATGCATAGTTCCCACGAATTCCAATGGAATGGATCCACTTGTTTCTTTCACTTCCAATAATATTTCATTTGACAACATAATGTGAACACAACCCAATACATTAAGTTTTAAATTGAAAATCTAAATCTTACGCTCAAATAAAAAAATAAACAATTTATTCGGAAAGAGATTTGCATAATTTAATTTAAAACACTGCAGAAGAACTCTTCTATACGTCATTTATTGAATTTAATTTTCTTTATTTGTGGAATTATTATTTTGAATTTTCGAAATGCAACTGACATCTTTCTGACATTTTTCGATTGGCGCGGTGTATATGTGTCAAACCAAATGCAACGATATTCATTTATATGATTTTGTTTACAATAAAACTTTGTTTTGTTTTCAACAGGATTTCTTGAGAATTATATGAGAGTGTTTGAAGCGTGGTTTGGGCGATCAATTGGTTTTATTGTCATTTCAAAAACGATTTTATGTGTTTGGAATGCTGTTCCCTGTGGAATGGATATATTCACAGTTGGTTTTGTGACTGTCTTTGTTTTAATTTCGAAATAACAGAGTGTTGATAAAATTTGCTGTGAATATTCCAACAACATTTCGATCGGCAAAATATTTGATGTCACATTGGAAATAAATTTCATCATTCGATTTAGAACACAGTGCCACTTTGTTGAGGTAAGACGTGATATTTATGATGCGTTCTTCATTACTGTTTCATTTAATTTGTGATAGAAGTGTTTATATCTTATTGTGTTTGTCTATGCAATATTTGGTGTATTTTTTTCTTTAATTTTTGTACAATAGATCTGTCACGATGAGAAGAAAGAGAGCCGAAAATGGGCGCAGTACGTCGTTGAAGATGATTCTAAATCAAGTGCTGCGGGAAGAGTATCGTGCACCATTCATCGATCACGTCACATACTGGTGCCTTTCGGCCACAATGATAACGACTCTGGCGTCATTACTGTTTTTGTTCAAAGCAAACAAAGCCTTTGACGATGAAAATGTTCGATTTTTTAAAGGTGAATCCGATGAATACACGAATGATCAATTCAATAAATACGTGAATGGTGTAATTGGTGAATGTTTCACCTCGGTATTACAAGAAAATTACCACAAATTACCGCTTGCATTTCGACGAACTGTGGAGCAAGCATGTCCTGATTTTCTTCGTCCAGAAAATTGGCCAGCTCGCGAGGGCATGGGAAACGCATTCAATCATCTCATCACTCAGTACATAACAAACGTGAAAAATAACATCAAAGTATGGGCATTCAGTCGCATCAAGAAATTTTTCACACTAAAGCGCTACGAACTGAATTTGAATCAACAAGGAAATCTCATCACTGAATTGGATGTAAAACGTGCGACGAAGATCGTAATGTTCCAGAGTAGAGTCGAGAGAAACGCGAACATCGATCTTCTATTAAACGAAGCAGCAGGCATTGGATTGCCAATCAATGTACACTTCCAGAATCTCATTCGTGATCGCTGGTTCCAAACCATCCCAATATTTATAAACATTCAGCGACAAATTTTCGATTTTCACGCGAAATATGAAATGTTGAAACAACACTGGTTCCAATATCGACGCGATCCGAACAATAATGTCATGCCGACCACTCCACTCCCGCCAAAAATAAAGAATTTCTTAGTAATTCCAGTCCACGATTTCGATATGAAACATATCCGCATCGATATCCATCTTTTTTATTTGATTGCAAGCAAATTTGGAGCGTTGAAATTGGCAAAAGGAAAACGTGGTCAGCCAATAAACATTGAAAAAACTGAATACGATAGCAATCCAGCTATCTATTGGGATTTAATATTTGAACTGCCAAAAATATCGAAACTTGGAAATGGTAAGGAATTCGATTTTGCTGTGGCAACCGATAGTGTGGCAGTTTCGTTATGTTTCGTGAAGCCTGAACGCAATACACCAGAACTTGATAACAACACCATCAAAGAGAAGTACAATAATTTTGAGTTTGATTATGTGCTTGGAATCGATCCAGGAGTTCGTACATGGAACGCTACCGTTCGCAAACACGTTCGATCCGGCAACGAGGATCAAGGATATTTATCATTTGTTTACTTCTATGATTTTTTGTTCGTAAATCTCAGGAAAACATCACAATTGATGGTCCAAAATACCATTTCAAAGCGAAATATGGCAAACGCAAGCGTAAATCCGATCAATGGACTGAATTGTTGCAAAAACAACGGGAGCTCGACTATAAACGCTATGCATTTTTTCCATCGCCGAAAGGACGTTCACATTGGATGTGTTACATCGCTTATTATGTGAAAATGATGAAACCAGCTATGGCGGTGTACATAACAAGAAAGTTTATTCGACTCCGTCTCGATAAATACATCGAAGAGAATCGGGCCAGTGACAAAATCGCGGCATCACTGACGAAAAAAAAGTCGGCGCTCGTTTTTATTGGTGCAGCTCAAATAGCTCCAAACTCACCAATTGGTATTAAAAAGCGATTGCGATGCCCGGGATTACGACGACTATTGAACAGTTTCAAGAAGTTGGGAAATTGTATTGTACGATTGGTCGACGAATACAATACATCGCTAACTTGTGCAAAATGTTTCCGGCCATTCGATCGACGAACCAAAAGCGATCGATACAAAGTTTGTCAGCATTGTATTCCAAGTGAAGATGAGTCATCGCAATGGAATTTACCGAACGTGATTATCACCATGGAAAGCAACCGAGTGTACCAACAATTGCGTAAATATGCAGTTGATTTTGTTAATCGATTGAATGCAGCCAACCCAGATCATATTCCAATGGATTCAGATGGTTTAGTGTCAAAACTTCAAGTATGTTTCAAAAATGGGCAACTAGACACTGGCATTTGGAAAGATGATCGAGCTCCATTTCAATTGAAAACTGTTTGGCACCGGGATATCGTTGCAGCCAAGAACATCATGTACAAAGGTGAAAAAATATCACTGAAATTAAAAATGTTTAAGAATGTTTTGGCTAACAATTTGTTGTTTACGATTTTGTTTTTAGGTCTTTGTACGGTGTTGGGATTGGACATTCATCCGCAACTATTGAGACCACAGAATCAAAATGCTGCTGTACAAAATCAAGCAGCTGACGATGAGGATTCCAGTGACGATGAGGACTACGTTTATGTTCTCGATGTTTCCGATGACGACCAGTTTTAATTACATGTAGCATTAAGATTTCTTTTTAAATAATATTATTGTAACGTTTTGTTACTATGCTGGGCTTGAGTTTTGTGGCCTTGACCGAAGTACGGGCAGTTCGGTATATAAAATAACCCGTAGGTGAGTATCATTTATTGAACTGAACCGATAGTATATTGATGTTGATTCATACTTAGTAACTGAGTTTATTTTTTCTCTTTTTTCTTTCCATTGCGACGTTGAAAATGACTGAAACTACACTCAAATCCGACCCCAATATTGACCGTCAAAATAAAGACTGTATCGTCAATAAAATCATTGGCATTTATTTTAAAATATGTGTGTGCTTAAAGTGCATTGTATGGAAGGTAACTGAAATGCTACAGTACAATTTTTCTCAACAGCTTAATAATGACCAGTTATAATATTATGGAGAATTCTATTACACACAGAGAAAAAATACAATGAAAACTAGATGACTTGTCGTATAAAATTTGGAACTAGGTGACACTCCGTATAAAATTGTATTTGTCCAATGTCCATCTAATTTCATACCAAACATCGTTTTTGTGTATTCTCTTTTGTGCGAACTGCTCTTCGTTTATGCTTTGAATGATATTTTGTATGAAATTAGATGGAAAAATACAATTTTATACGGAGTGTCAACTAGTTCCGAATTTTATACGACAAGTCATCTAGTTTTCATTGTATAATTTCTTTGTGTGTATGCTCTCAATGTTTTCACTGTGAATTATTATTCTTTCTTTTTAAAATGTAATATCATATTAATTTGCTATTCTAAAAAAATGTTTTTGGCTATTTATTGATGTATGCATTTATTTGTCGAATGAATATGAAATTCTCGATAGTTAATTTATCGTTAGAAATTCTATGATCAAAAAAATGACTTAATATATGCTTTGTATTTGCTTTATAAAGTAAGTGAGAACATCTCTTCGAATTTATGATCAGCAAAAAAATAAATGAAGAGTATTTAGATTTAAAAAAAACGTCCAAGTATGAATTTCCAGTGAAAATTTATAAAACACTTTTTTCAATTGTAAAATTATAAAACTCTTGTGAATGTCTTTTTTTGGTTTCATTTGATTTAGTGGAAGAACATCAAACTAAATCGACATCATTTTTTATATGATACAAAATATTTCTGTCAGAATTTTCTACACTTTCATATTTACTTCAAACTGAAAATTAATTTTAAAAAAAATCTATTGTTGATTTGCGTGTGTGTGGTTCAATTTAAAACTTTCATTTCGATATAATTCATTATAATATTACTTTTTTTTTTTAAATCTTATACTTTTTTGTTTTGCATAAAAATCCTTTAGTTGATTTTGTACCGATTCAATAAAATCATCTTGCTTTTTGTTCGATTTGCCTACGGTCATTACCAATAACATCATAAAGGCATTAAATTTTTTTTGTTTCTTTTTTAAAAATTAGGTATAATTTCTGTAAAAATCATTATCATAATATGTTTTTTTTTTATTATACATGGTTTCGTATTTTGAATGAACATAAAAAGTATTATGTGTGTATTGTTTTCATTTAGGTGCGAATAAAGAAAAGATTCTTTCATGAATTAAAATGTAAAAAGGCAATAAAATGCTAAGAAAAAAAAAACATATTGTAAAAATAGCATCTTGACTTAAGACTTTGTGACAATTGAGTAAATAGATTCAGTTTTTGTATCTTGTTTAAAGTGTAGTTTGAAAAAATTTCCGAAGACATTGTGTAAATTTTCTTATTAATCTTATATATATAAATATTTTATTTTGCTTTTCTTGATCCAACGGCGTTATTGTCTGCGTTTAGGGCTGAACGAATATTATTTGTTCGATTCAAATTGAATGGCACCTGAAGAAAAAAAGTTATACATTTGCATTAATTTAAAATGAAAAGTTCAATAAATTTAATGAATGAAGTGAGCGAATAGAATCAACGAATTCTGAATGCTGAACCAAGTAGTCCAGAGGTAGTGGCAACCTCGAGTACAATATTTGAATTGTGAGAAAGAGAATCGAGGGCCTCGATGTAATGTTCTGATTTTTTTTTTTTTTTTTTTTTCAAAACACACACGCCGAAAGGACTTTAAAGGTTTGTTGTTTAAAATGACAAAACAAATTTGATTAGACATAAAATGATGCATGACTCACGGCTGCTCTTTGATCTTCCATTCGGCCTCCTTGTACACGCATAATGAGTGAAAAGAAATCTTCATCGGGTACTGTTGCTCCGGCATTATTTGTATTATTGTTCACGCAATTTCGACGATTGTTATTTGGTGGTTCGCCCTGTTCCATGTCCAATGTTACATTTGTTCGTGGCAATTCGGAGCGTTGCTCTTCGAGACGTGAGCCTTGGCATCGCATCAACATATCGAGGAATGCATCATCTGGAGCTGGTTCACCTGAGCTGCTATTCGTATTTCGTGCAGCCGATTGTTGATTATTAATCAAATTGCGTCGGGTGTTTTGGTTTTGAGGTGATGGAACAAGACCTGGTAATGTTGTTGGCAACTGAGCACGCTGTTCATCCATTCGTTCCGATTGCAAATCGGCAATCATTTCCAGCAAAGCATTTCGATTTTCTTTCGTTGATTGTGGCGTCATTGGTACAGCCGGTAAACTGTTTTGTTGTACAAGTGGCTTTCGAATTGCGGGTGGTTCTCGACTGGATTGTGATTGTGAATGACCAATCACTTTTAATGAACAACGTTGATCATCCATACGTTTGCTCTGCGTTCGTGTCAACATCTCGAAGAAGTCTTCTTCATTCGCTTTCGGTAATGTTGATTGTACTGGAATATTTGCATTGTTTTCATTGGCTTGTGCATCACTATTATTGTGTGGATTTGTAATGTTACGTTTACCATCCGGTGTCAACTGTATTTCAAAAAAATATATACATATTATTTAAATGTACATTATAAGAGTTTCAATTCTAGCAATATCATTCACACAAACACAAAATATACCAAAATAACAAAAAATAAAAATATAAACAACAAAAGTGCAAACTCAAATTAAACTCCAAAAAAGACACATAACATAAAGGAACAGAAAAATCAAACGAAAGAAAAAAAACCTTAATCAAATCCAATTGTTCCATGCTTTGACGTCGTACCCGAATTTGTCGTGAGCTACTCTCTCGCGTTGTGTTATTGCCCTGAGATGTGCTGGTGCTCTTTTGTGATTGATTTGTAACATCGTTATTATCAGTTGATTCATCGTCCGATGGAATGTCTGGCATACCAAGCACCTTCCGCAAATCGGATACATTCATTCTAGCTGTCGCCTCTCCAATTGAATCGCCAAGCTAATCATTAAATTAAGTAAGAGTTAAGTTTCTCCATTGATACCACGAAATAAATTCATCATTTCCAAAAAAAATTAATTATGCTTACATCTTTGGCAAGACCATAATGTTGTTGTGCAAAACTCAATGCTTTATCATGATTGCCAATGGATGAATGTGCATTGCCCAAACTCCAACATGCTCGTGCCTCACCCACTTTGTCGCCGAGCTCTTGTGCAATTGTCAAATGACGTTGATGGTATTCAATAGCGACCGGAAAATCTCTCAATAAAGTGTAGGTATTACCAAGACTGTAACAAGCTTGCGCTTCAACCGCACGTTCACCCAAATCAATTGCGAGTGCTAGTGTCCGTCTTTTGAGTACAAAAAGAAAAAAAATGAAAATTTCTCTACCACACTCCATTATTCGATCAAATGACGTACTTATAGTGTTCAGCCGCCTCTTCAAATTGGCCAAGAAAAATGTGAGAATTTCCCAAATTACTGTTGGCTCTTCGTTCGGCTGGCTTATCACCAAATTCCCTGGCAATGCTTAACCGTTCTTGATGATGCTCAATGGCAGCCTCAAAATCACCAAGCAAATAATAAGTATTTCCTAAATTACCACAAGCACGACCTTGTGCTCCACGATCGCCCAACTCTTTCATTAAAGCAAGATTCTGTTGATAGAACTCAACGGCTTTGACAAGTGAGTCTTTCACTTCATCCGAAAAATCGCCGGGATCTGATTGTCCCATATGCTTTCCCTTTGCATGGTATACATTTCCCAAATTATAGAGTGCTCGACCCTCAGACAAACGATCGCCCAATTGTCGTGCCAACGTTAAATGACGTTCACAGCATATAGCCGCCTCATCAAAACGGCCCATTACTTTTAGTGTATTACCAAGATTGCCAGACGATTTTGCTTCGCCCAATTTATCTTCCATGGATCGAGCCAATGTTAGATCTAATTTGTGATAATGCATTGCTTTTGCATAGTCATTTAAATAGAAATATGCATTCCCTAATTGACTATATATGGCACTCAGAGTTCGTAGATCATCGGTTCCAGCTTGTATGGCAGCCTAAAAGAAACCAAGAAAAAATTAAGTTTTTGTATTTTTTTATATTGAATTTAACTCACTTGAAAAAATGCAACACCCGCATTACAGTCGCCAGATTTGCACAGACGTTCTCCTTCCAACGCAAGCTCCAGACACATTGATGATCCATCATTTGTCTGAAAGAATAATGAACATTTCAATCAATTTACATTGGTTTTTCAAATACACAGACAATAGTCGGCCACTTTTCAAGTAAATGTTTTGATTTTATTCCAATGAAATGGCTTTTCGAACAAGATCAAAATAAACGGTCTTACACATATCATTTCCGTTATTTATTTGTCTGCTTGATCTTTCATTGAACTCAGTCATTCACTCAATTGAAATGAAACGTTTTTTTCTTTTACAAATGTTCCGTTTGAAAAAGAAGTCATCTATTATTAGACCTTATCACAATGAAAAAATGTAAAATATTTTATCAATTTTTCATGTTTGTTTTTATTTTCAAAATCGTCTTCGAATGGTTTGTTTATGCCTGTGTGGGTATGCATGTAAAGCAAACAACAAAATGCATTTCAAAATATAATGTAAATATATTTGTAGACGTCGTAAAGTGCGTACACAAAAAAAAAGAAACAAGACATAAAACAGACACGGGCATTCATCGTAATTGATTCATTACTCATTCCGTACAGTATTTAAAATTAAATTTTAAAGTTTCACATAGTGCACGTCCCTCATCACACAGAGCAGAGCAATGTTTGCGTTGAGTTTCAACTGGACAATGTGTGTACTTAACCGTTGATTAAAGCATTTTAATTAGTCAATAGGTTGATTCATTGAATCCACTTAAAAATATATGAGAGTGAGATGCGTAGTTTTTGTTGTTGCTTTCAAGTCATATTCTCAGCGTCAACGGTAGCAAAATTATATTCGCAAAGAAAAAAGTATAGAAGAAAAAAATGTATCACGGCAGATAAACAACAACCTACTTTCTTGCAGATCCATGAAGATAGATCCGTTTTTTTTTGTGTCGGATATGAATGAGATAAAATAAAAGAATGTGAAGCAAAAAAAAAAATGTCACACATGGAGATGTATATCAAGTGATAGAAACATTGTCATAGTCTGACACAGTTCCGACCGAGTTAATTTCGATGCACTACAAAATGATGTCGAATGGAATGCGCAACATAAATTCAAAATATTCAATGAAAGAATACTATCAATAATGCAGATAGACTTATACCTGTGAATCATTGTTACTAGCTAAATGTTCAACACTCGTGGATAATGACGACATTCTTTGTTTCTTTTAAATGTTGTCTGTTGATTTGAATTTAAAGTTTAGTCAGTCGCTGTACTTCAGGGGGGCTTCGATCGCGGTCAATGTTTTGTAAACTAAACGACGGTGAGTAATACAAATTTCACTTTGAACAAAAATTACACGACGAAACAACCACAAACAGCTTCTTCATACAAATTCAAACAGATTATTGTAACTGAGTTGACGAAATACAAAATAAAAAATTTGAATGACACAAAAACATACGCTCTTTTACGCGCACGTACACTGCATCAACTAAACAACACAGACTGAATGCACTTTTAAGATCAAAATCAGCTCGATGTATTTTTTTTTAAATTCAAATTAATGTTCTTTGTTGATTGTACTGTCGTAAAATTTGCCCGTTCGATTTATTCACAATTTTGACACCGTTCGATTTATTCACAATGGTTTTATATTCGCATTTTCACTTATTTTGCCATTACGCACGCACGAAATCGAATTTATTTCACTGATTTCTGAATGATGTATGGTGTTTTATGTCAGCGCTTAAAATTCTGTATTAGTGCTAGTGGTGCAGCATTTTATTTCTCCAGTGATGAATCTCTGTGTTTTTTTTTTCTTTTCAAAGAAACAACAACTACATTGAACACGAATGAGCTATTTCTCTTTATTCGGCCTGTAAACATACGCATCAGCTAAACAAATCACATACACACAGTTGCGCACTCACACACACAAAAGAAACATTTTTTGTATATATCTCACGTTATTTTTAACGTATTTAGAACGAGACAACAATAACACTACCATTACATTTGACACAAAGCAACCGAGTGAAACTGCATGCATGACTATACTCAATGCGGTGTGTGCATGTGCTGTCGCTGTAAAAGTGTGCTTTTATTCAAATGTGTGGTGTTTCTCAAACGATTTGGAACTGTCAACAATACAAATAATTTACACATTACATTAGACGCTACACACATCGATAGTGTCTCGCTCTGGACAACAGATGGCGTTCGCAATTTTTTTTTTTCATTGTATATATTTTTCAAAGAAATAGTAAAATAATGTGAAAAATATTAAATTTAGTGTCAATCATGAACAAAGGCAAACGTTCAAATTACAGAGCTCACTTGGATTGAATCTGTCTTAATTTTGTCTCCATATTCAAATAGAAGTCATTCATGAATAAGCATATTATATCTCCAAAATCATTTCTCTCATTCCTTTTTTTAAGGTTAAATTTTTGCAGACAGAGAACCGTTATAGTTAACAAAATCAATGTCATTCCTTGAGAAGAACACACATTTACAAAAGATCTTACTTAATCAAAGCAACCAAAGACTACTAACAGTACAAACCATATTGTTTATGTTTCAGTTGATGTACTTGCTGCTGAAAATGTTGTGAGATATTACTACAACTGAAAATAAAATCGAACGAAAAATGCCGAATCTATCTTTTCATGAACATTTCATTTTAATTAATATTAAGTTTGCTGTTAACATACCGACTTTCAACGAAAGTCAACCAATTATGATAATGATCAAATTTCAATTTTATCATTGCAAATACTATTCTTTTAGTTTTTAGAAAATGAATATATCAAATATTTTAATAAATTTAAATTTAAATAAGCACATTTTAACGAAAAAAAGACGTACATTTTCTTTGTTTGATTAAATGAGTAAACTTTTTTCTAACTATTTTCTTCAATATTCACCAAACATTTTTATTTTACGATGAATGATTTTTTGGGATGTCGTTTTTGTTTTTATGTAACTTACAAGTCAAAGCCGGCAATAACTGTGATAGATTTTTGCGAATCGGCGTCATCGTCTGAAATGTTCACTGTGTCATCAGCGTCAATCGCGATTGGTTCGGCTTCCAAAACTTCTTTGTTTTCGGCATCGTTTTCAATTTCCACTGAATTAGCGTCCATGTCCTTTGATTTGTCTTCAACGTTCACATCGCAAACCTCATCGTCTTCAACCTGATCATCTTCAGCCTCATTGTCTTCAACCTCATCGTCTTGAGCCTCTTCAACCTCCATTTCATCGGTTTCACCCGTAGTGACTTGCTTGTATGTAAAACATACATTGCTGCTTCGTGATTTTGCACCTTTACCACCACGTTGTACCAATTCCACTATATCTGCAGTCATTGACAAGTTTTCCATGGAAGAACGCAATCGATGGTTCAAAGTTGCCAATTTAGCTTGCATCACTTCGATTTTGTTTTCCATCCGTATCGTTTTACGTTCGGCTTCAACTAATTGGACATCTTTTTCGGTCAATACGTTCTTCAAATTATCTCGTTCAGCAATCAACTTTGCGAACTTTGTTTTCAAACGTTCTTCGACACTTGTACCAATTAACTTGTAATTATGCAACTCTTTTTCCAACTGTTCGCGTTTCGACATGTTTGTTTTTCGTGTTAACTTGTGTTACCTTGTAAAACGGTATCGATGAGACGATGACTTACGTGCGATGTAAATCAGTCGATGGATCGAGAGCAAATGAATCGAAATGCGACCTTACCAAATAGATGCACTGTAAAATGGTCGTCGCTCACACACATATACATAGGTACATGGAGGCAAATATAATATCACAATCGCCACCGCACAAAAACCACCACCAAAGATCACACCACACTTGAATTTACGTGATGCGTGTATTTGTATCGGATTCGATTGACGAGTAAACGATGACAACTAATCAAGTTTCGTTTTGGTGTTCCAAATCACAAAATGATATTGATATCCACATAATACTGTCCTGTTATTAAAAATTTATTCATTGAATTGTAATGTATGTGCAAATAAAAGTGTACGCTTTAAATTTTTCTGTTTAAAATTTATCAATTCATTACTCGGTCGTTCATTTTTTTATTTCCAACGAATGGAATATTTTCATATACCGAGAATTCGTAAAACGATTTTTTCATGTTCAACTTTGAACTTCAAAGTGAATAAAAAAATATTCGGAGATCATGTATTTTGTATTCAGATTTATTATTATTATGCAGAGTAGATAACATCACATTTCAATTCAATTTTCTATTAATTGAATTTGTGTTAATTGTTCTTTTGTACAATATATGCAATATATCGTCGAACAATAATCAAAATTCTAGTGAATATCGCCTTTTTATTTTCTTTTTTTTTTCAAAAAAAAAAAAAAAAGAAATAAAATAAAATATATGTTAATATATAAAAATAATCCGTTTTTTTCGTGCATTCAATCACATGCAAAATGTCGATGTCGAAATATTCATTATCCAAACGTATTCCCTGAAATTTATATGCTCGAATAGAAAGTCATTACTCTAAGGAGTTTCAGTGGTTTCTTCATGTACGATGCTGCATGCACTATTGTAAATTGGTGTTTCATCAAGAAGTGCGAGATTTTTTTTGAATAACGTTGAAGCAACGTCCAAGCGATTTTCATCGCGTAGATCAACAACGTATGTTGTTCTTTTCAATTTTTCGCAAAATTCAATGCCAACAACCGTTGCACTGCACTCGGCTCTCATAATCTGTTCGATTCCTCTTTTTGCCAAATAATCCCATGGTTTGCACTCTTTGATGCGATTTAAACGGAAATGCATTACGTACTCCGGATACTCGTCCCACATGCTGTTATATTTGAAAATTTGTGACACTTTCACCTTTGCATAATTGCCATAGTCCACATAGAATACACGGAACACATGTTTATCGATAACGCCAACTACCTTAGCTCGATAGAATTTTTGCTTGGCATCGGTGGCATTATACATTGCAACCACCTTGTCGTATAACATCGGTGTACATTCATCAGTATACGGCTCCAAATGTCGTGTGTACATTTTCTTATTAAAATATATCGAGAACTTATCTACTTTCATTTTATAAGAATCATTTGGTAAACTGGCGTAAAACTCTTCGACGCTAATCATGTGTTGGTAAAGCAGCTTAAGTTTTTGACCAATTTGCAATTTTTTCGGTTTCACGAAATCGGCCATGATCGAACGTGGTTGTGTCTGGTTTTTATTTATAATTGATTTTGTTGGCGTTATTTTTGGCGCCAAAAGCAAGTTCTCGTTTAATTCGTCAGTGGTGTGTGAAATGTTGTTGTTCATTTCAACTGTTTTGATGTTTGCATCAAATGGATTTAATGATCGATTCAGCGGTTCAATTGTGAAACTTGTGATTTTATAATTTCGTTGCAACAGATTAATGATATTTGGCTTCAATTGATATGAAACATCATCATTTTTAACGTTGAAATTATCAGCTGCATCCTTATTTTCGACCAGCTCTGGTATGGCTTGTGCCGTATTTGGTATCGATATCTCATTGAATGGATTGAAGTCATTTTGTTTCAATCGCGATGTTGTTTTATCCAGATTAAAATCATTTAGCTTCAATTGACACGAAACGTCATCGTTTTTAATGGTGTTATTGTCAGCTACATCCATACTTTTTTCGGCCAACTCTGATTTGTCTTGTGGCATATTTGTTGTCGATATCCCATTGAATGGATTGAAGTCATTTTGTTTCGATGGTAGTATTGATGGTGATGTTGCTTTGTTCATATCAAAGAAATACATGTAGAAATTCCATTCATTTTGATGTTCAATCGCAAATGGATTAACCCCCGGACCAATAACATCAATCAACATTAGACTATTGTCGTTACATATAACTTTGTAGTGAACACGCGTGTGGAGTAAATCAAAAATGCTCTTGTCGTCTGGCACACGAATTAAACGGCACATCTTCGCATATGGTGGAATTGATTTGGCTACTTGTGTAACTTCATACAGTTCATTTGGTCCAGTGCTTATGCGAACCACACAACCAATATCAACGAACAATGCACTATACTGGTGATCTGGACTGTTTGGTTCATATTCCAATCGGACTGCACGAACCATATACTTTTCTTGGTAAACATAAGCAAACATTTCACCAGGAACTGGTGTACGTGTCAATCGTTTTGGTACAGCACCATACAAAATCAATGGATCTGGCATTGATTGCACATCCGTAATATAAAGAATGTCACTCGATTCGTTCACGATATGAGAAATAAAACCAAGTCCCATATAATCAGATTTGCGTACAGTCTCACCATTTGTTGTGTGTGATGGTTTTTTACTATCGTTTAGCTTGAGCTCATCGAGTATCGAGTACATAGTCAATTGGTTGGCTGTGGTGTTTGTTTGGTTTTGTATGTCATTTGAATTTGTCGTTGCATTGATCCGATCAAATTTCTGCAGTCCTACATTGAATTGTTTCCATTTGGTGCAAAGCGATGAGAGAACAACATCTGTTTTCGACGATTCCAAATCATTGATTTGCGCTGATTTTATTGAATCCGACTGCAAATTAATTTTTTTTATTGATCTCGACAAGCGAAGAAAATGTATCGAAAAAAAAATCAACAAAATTAATTACCAAAACATCAAGTTGTCCCAAATTTAATTTCGTTCTTTTGATGGTATTCTGCAGTTTTTCAAATGTATTTGCAAATGTATTCGCACAATTTGCGTTCAGAATACCCATTATGTCGACCAATGTGATTAATTTGCGCCAACTGAAAGTGATGAAAAGCGTCGTTTTGATTGAATGTGTACTGATCGACATGCGGATACTTGTATTCTCAATTTTTTTTAATTTATACTATACTTACCAACCAAAACGTCCAAAACGTGAACTGTCAATTCAACCAATGAACCATTGCACGCGGCTCAACAGTAGCGTGCTGATTAATTGGTTAACTGTTAATCAAAGTGTATGCCTATATATTAATAATTGAATAATGAACACAATAAATCTAATGCACATAAACACTGACCAAGAAATCCATAAAAAACCTATTAACAGCGATTTTCAACTGCAATTCTATTTTAAGAGCATCACTCAATAATTTGTCAAGAGATGACGCGCACGAATTTCTGGAAATTATTTCATCAAATTATCAAATTCATTGATTTTTTGTGTCTGTCAATATTAATTTTAATTATAAATTCAATCAGCGGCAATATTCTGTCTCACTCAAGTTTAATATACATTCATATCAATTTCAATCGCATTGGCTGTCAAATGTCAGGCAGTGTGACATTTCGAATGATTGAAAAGTAAACAGTAAACAATTCCGGTGATTTTTTGTGCGAAAAATAATTATTGTCAATCATTATGAAAACGGTAGCAAGTGAAGAGCATTTGAAGCTGTCCAGTGAAATCAAGGCATTACATTCAACGCTACGCCAAAACACCAAGAAATTGGGAGCAAAACAAGCATGGCATGAGCATCTTCAGGCAAAATCAAAGCTCCAAAGTTATTCCAAAGCAATGCGAGAATTGGCTGTTAATCATTGGGAAGTGAATGATCGCAAGCAGGAAGAGACCACATCAAAATCTCAGCAACGAAGTCGCATCACATGGACCGTTAATTATTGCCGTGAATATTTTTTATGTGAGGATTTAATAAATAAAATACGTCAACGTGAGCTACGGCTTCTGGACGAATTGAAAATCGACTGCACTGACATAAATGGAACTATTGCTGCGAAACAACATCCGCTGGTGGGACGAATAAAGTTTCTTGATGTTGGCAGTTGTTACAATCCATTCAAATCATTTTCCGAATTTGATGTGACAGCGGTCGATATTGCACCAGCAATGGAAGACGTTTTCGAATGTGATTTTTTGAATGTTGAACTTGGTGATTGTATTGAAGTATCCTCGGGTAACGACAACAAATCATCGACAATCAATAAGTTGGAGGTAAACGGTTATGATGTTGTTGTATTCAGCCTACTTTTAGAGTATCTACCAACATCTGAACAACGATTGAAATGCTGTGAAAAAGCATTCAAACTCTTAAAGAACGGTAATGGCTTCTTGAGGTTGAGATTTTCTTTCAACGGAATGAATTTATTTTAACAATTTCTTTTTTTTACAGAAGGTCTCTTGATCATTATTACGCCGGATTCAAAACATGTCAATGCAAATGCAAAATTGATGAAAACCTGGCGATATGCATTGGCTCAACTTGGTTTGGGGCGCATCAAAATTGAGAAACTGGAGCACATCACTTGTATGGTATTTCGAAAATGCCTCGATCCAGAAATTAGTCTACGATGGAGTCGTATGCACAAAGAACCATATATGGAATATTGTATAGAAATACCGCAAGATTTTGATGCGTGCATTTAGTTCCATAACTCATAAATTTGCGATTTTGAATAGATGATACAAATTATGTGTTGAAATCAAATAAAAGAAATTAAAATAAACAATTTTTAGTCAATTAAGAAATATGGCAATTGATATAGTTCGAAAAAGGTTTAAATTTTTGATAAATAAATAAATTATGTGCATTTCGATGGTACATCTAAATTTTAACTTTCTGTTTGATAAATTTATTGTTTAAATCAACTTAAAGACATTTCGGTACCAATTAGAAGCAAAACAATTACATTCGGCACTTTGTCCCATTGATAATATAAATCCAAACGTCAAATGTACATTTTATTTATTTATTTATTTATTACGAAGCCTACATTTATGCCAATACGTGTTAAAAGCGAGCTGAGAACATGCTGGTCAGAGACCCAATACGGCATAAATTCCGTCCATGGTGCGTCTTTTGCAAAGAGAATAAGGTCAGGCTCCCCTAGGATGGTAGTAAAGTGAAGCTTCAATATCAGAATTGGATCCGGAAAACCATGGAAAAACTGGCCTGACTCTGGAGAGCCAGGGGAAATACAGTAATAATTATTTGAAGCTAGGGGTTTGCATGTATTTTTATTGGATGATATTTGCGTATTATCGTTGCGTATTAGCATATCGGTGAAATATTGGCATATCGGTGAAAGATCGGCATATCTGTAAAATATCGTTAATATTCGGATATTTTTTGATAAATAATTGTTCTGGAAGTGGGTTTTGGTGGATCCTCAGGATCATCAGAACCGCTCCCAGTTCTGGGATGATCGCGGGATGATCGCGGATCGGTGAGAACATTATGCACAAAAAGATTTTCAGGAATTGACGATTATGAAATACGACGATCGAAGATGTGTGACATCTCAACAACGACTTTCTCATAAAATTAAAACATGGGGTCATTCACGAAATTCTAGTGCATCTAGTTTTTGATAAGATTTCACTAGAAAACTAGAAAATTCTAGTGCGTGAAGTTGGCTCTCAGTAGTTTTTCATATAAATTATATGGCCTTTGGTGTGAAGTTGGCTTCGTTTGTGACGTCATTCTTCACACTAGATTTACTAGTTTTTCTAGTATTCACTAGCGTGATTCGCCCCATGAATTAAAAACATGGACATGCAGTAATATTTGGAGAAAAAAAGGAGCTACTTTTTCTCAGCAACGATTCATATGGCCTGCAATTATGGAATGGCAATTTGCCCAAAAAGAAACATCTATTTCAAAGTGGAAAATTTCTAAGTATGTTGGCCATACATTTGAAGCAGCCAAAAATTTCCTTAGATATTTTAGATTCCAACATACAACCGCATTTTGCACCAGTCTTTGTTCGGCTAATTGCACTAGCCGAATTTGGCCATTTTGCAGAGGCACTACAAGTTGTAGTCTACAACTAATTGAAGAACGGAAAAAAGATTTTCCGAATTCTAACATATACGCTAGCGTGGTGGGTATTTCCATTAATTTGGTTGATTTAAAATATTTGTTCATTTGTCTGTAATTCATTTTCAGGTTGAAAGAATCATCCAACGACGGAAGACAAAACCAAGTTTTCAAAATTATTTGATACCATTCCACTTTATAAATGGAAAAATGTAATATTAGTGGAATTCTTTTAATTAAAAATATATTTAACTTTTTACATTTTGTATACATTTTTCTATTGATCAAGAATAAGACGCAAGGCAAGAAGCGTATTCTGTTTCGTGTTTTCGTAACTGACGTACGGTGCAAATGCCCCGGGCGAACACTGCAATTTGAGTGCTTGGATACGTCGAATACATTTCATTTTTTGTGGATTTTATTATTTTATTTCATTTTATGTACATATTAGAATTGATTTGATTATGATGATAATATTATTAGAATTGATAATGGAACAGAATGAAAAAAGAATCGATTCATTATCAGAATTGTAGAGTGGCCTTACCATTATGATCTCGGTCATTTTTTTTTCATCTTTGTTGTCTGTGTCATTAAAACCTTGTGATATTTTTAAATTTCATTGAAATAAAACACTTTGAACGAATTAAGTAGCAGCGGTTGTTTTGTTTGCTTTATTAATATATAATATATATATATATATCATAAATACCTTAACATTTTTTTGTTTCCTGGTTTCTAAAATACTAATCAATACGAAGATTCGCATGTAATATATTTTTTTGTTTGTTTTATATTAAGGATCTGGTACGATAATATATCCACTTTATCTATTTTTTGTTGCTGTTGTATCCTTCTGAATTTTTATGTTTCTCTTATATTTCTTAGCTAACGTCTATTTACAAATTTTCTGTTATTTATTTCCTTATTCTGTAGTTTTTCCGATCATTTTTTAATTAAATAAAAAGTGTGTCTCTCAATTGAGTTTGTTTTTGTTTTGTTATGAATAAAAATAGTTTTTTTTTATTTTTTTTTATCTTAAATTTCAATTTTTCCGAAATTTGGCTATAACAAAAAATTAAATCAAAATAAAGTGGATGTGATACACTTCACGCGATTGAAAGAAAAAAAAATTAAAATGTTGCGATGAATATAAAAACTGAAAAAATAACGTTTTTCAAAGTCGACGTGAAGTGTCCAAACCGCATTGAATTTCAATTAAATGCAAACTGATTGTTCCATAAATTTATTACATTTGTGTTTTTTATTTTCTTAAAAAAAATCATCATGTCCAATGAAAATTACATTTACACTTACACAATTTCTATAGTTCATTGTATCAAAACTACGAATATATAGATAGATTTTTTGTTTGTTGCTGTTGTAGTTGGTATTTTCTTTAACACGTGATGCAGGTTTTTGTTTTAATTTGATATTTATTGTTCGTACAACGTGACCACATTCATATGTGTGTCTTTCATTCGAAATTTTCATTTATTTGAAGCATTTAAAACGATTCCATTTTTTCATTCATATTTTAATGTGCGATGTTATTTAAAAAATCAAAATCGATATATATACCACCAAAAATAAACGAAATATTATTGCAATGACAGTAATGAAACGAATTATGGCAGTTATATCCATATATATTTTACTGTGGCAGTAAGTGTTCCGAGTTTTGATCATTGTCATGTCATGCCATTTGTTTTTGTTTTTCAACGGATTTTGCTTTTCTACAATCATTAAACGGCGTTAAAATCATAATACACAAAAATGTTCAAGCATTTAAATTGTTGTGATTTCCAAACACAATGGTGGCGAACAAAAATGTACATTTTGGCACATTTAAAAATGTTAATTTTTTTTACATTTTTCTTTTCGAACAAAATTCAAAAACTATCCTGGAAAGTTGAAAAAAACATATAGCCATTTAATTCAATTGTTTGTTCGTGGAAACAATAAAAGAAAAACAAACAAAAACATCGAAAATTGGGTCAAATCGATTGCGTGCACATTTTCAATTTGAAAATCGTGATTTAATCGAATTGAAAGTTGTTAGTTGAAAATCATGCAACTTAGACAATCGCAAATAAAAATGTAAGTGGATGGATTTAACTGTCTCGATGAAAATTGTAAGAGGAAGTAAAAAAGGAAGGTGTTGTTGAAAAACAAATGAAATAAAAAAAGTTACTATCGATCTGATGAATTTATTTACTAAATGCTCAAAGATGAATCACGTTATGAACTAAAAATTTTGCAGTAAAAATATGCCCGAACCGAAAAAAGACTGAACTTAATCGTAGTCTATGTTATGATTAATTTTTTTTTCTCGTCCCATTTTTATATTGAAATATGTAATCGGCTTTTAATATGATAATCTGTATTGCTTAAGTGTCAGTTTATTCTTAATCACATGTGTGATTAACAATAAACACCGGTGTTATACAGGTAATCAATACACGTGTCAAAGAAAATGTGGTTTTAATGAAAATTCCGTTTTTGATTATAATTTTTTTTATAGGTTTCAATGCACTTGCATACGAACGATGAGATTACGGCGAAAGAATCGTATAATAAACAATCGTAAATGCATTGCGTCGACATAACAAAAAATTATGACAAAATAAAATTGTTTATCGGCTTGATAAACATGTTTATTATCAAATGGGTTGTGTATATGTTTGTGATTGGATTGCATTTCCGTTAAAGTGCTATTATTGAATTTCAATGAACTCAATATTCGCTTCTCTTTGACACTCTCTCCTTGTAGTTATCGGTTGATTTTATAAACGTCTTTTAATTGATTTTCGTTGTCGGCATGTTCTCTCTCTATGAGCGTGTTTGTCTTTCTTTGTGAATCATCAGACGCGTATTTGTTCCGCGTAATTTTTTTTTCATTTTTTTTATAATTTTGAACAACGACAAGTAAACATCCATATTTAACTGATCTATTGGGCGTGCGCTATTTTTTGTATTGAAATCAGACCGTCGAACCTATTGAAATGCTCTTTCTCACAACTGAATACAACAATCATTTATTACTTTTGTCTATTCAAATCATGTTTTTTTGCTTCAATGCGTGACTCACTTTGCTCATTTCTTTTACTTAAGACTTTGTAAAACCTTCTCTTTCGTTTCAGTGGATTTTTTTTGTTAAACAAAATTACATATATTTAGATAAATTCTCCTCTTTCAATGAAAACAAATGTTAAAACGGTTAAATGCACTTAAAAAATTTCTTCCGCTCTCTTAACAACTAAAGCATTTTGTTTTTCAATATCAGCAGTACATACATGCACATGACATAATATGAGTAGTGCAATGCGTAACGGAAAAAATTTGTCAACTCCAGAATTTGATTCCGTTGTGTGTATGTGTTTGTTTTTCTTGTAGTTTTTGCTTTTTATGTATCTTAAAAAAATAAAATGAATACGATGTCTCTCACACATACACTACAGCCACACGAACGTTGCTTGAGTGCTGGGATCGTGATGCGCGAATTGGTGTCTATTTACTACCGCTAGATAAGTAAACACATAGACACTAATTTACTATTTAAAAGAAACATCGGGGTACACATTCCTATCAATTTTTTTTTCTTTACACTTAATTATACATTTTACATTTACAAATCGATATCCATTGATTACTACATAAACGTGTTGTTTATTTCATTCGTTACAATTTCTCGTAGAGAGATTTTTTGTAGAGTGTATCAATTTAATATGTGTTTTTTTTACTTCGTATTTTTATTTTATTTTTTCCATTCTGTGTATATTTTGTTTTGTTATGTTTGATTTGTTTGCACAAACTTTTAACGCCACTAAATCACACGGCATTTTCAATAAATTTCATGTGGATGCAGTGCGTCCCAATGGAGATGGATTTGTTGTTGTTGGCAAAATACACGTATGCACATCGATCGATTTATAGCCATAATGGACCTAATGTTTTTTCTAATATATCGACTGCATCATTTCTGCCCATGCTTCGTAATGTACCCGAAAGTTCTGCTAGAGCGTTTGATTCCCGGCATTTGCATTCCCACAAATCGAGAATTTGTTCGGTGGGCGAGGGTTTGGTTGCAAAAAATGCAATGTATCGATCGACTTTAAGTCGATGGGCTAACATTCGCCAATCATTACCACGTGATGTTGGCGGATCCAAACAGGCACATAGTTCACGTTTCGCTTGTCGGGTTAATTTAAATGCGGTTTGTTCACCATCGCCAGCTTGTATACATGCTGTGACCCCTTTCTCCGAAATGGTAACACTACGCAACGAATTATCACTATATTCATCGATGACGCTGAGCGTATCTATTGGCAAAAATGGTGCAATATGCGTTGCAATCACTTCGCCACCCTGTCTTTGCCGTGCAACAACTTCCAATTTTAATCCCGTCGATGACGTTGCATTTGTTGCATTATTATCATGGTCATTGTTATTGACACGTTGCAATGCAAATGCACAATGCAATGCAAAACTATTATTCCATACATGTGAAAATGGTATTTTTTGACTTTCGGTGCCAGTCTTTGCACGCCATCGTCCGATACATTTTAAATTGAGATTCAAATCTTGTAAATTGTCTTGGAATGTGAGCGGTGCACTTTGTCCCAAAAATGTTCCGCCCAAACGATTCTCCAAACTGGTACAATAATCTTTTGAGCTTGGAAAATCTTCAATAACATATACACGTATGTTGCAATCGGTGTTTGGTTGAATTGATGGCCCGAATAGGAACAATTTAAGCCGTTTTACTGCACGCATTCCGCTAACTAACGATTCACCAACCAATACAAATCGACCCAAAAATTCCGTCATTATGTATGCATATTTTTCATCCATTTGTACATAGGCTGGTGTATTAATCGTTTCTTCGCCCAAAGTAACAATTTTTCGCCACTTTGGTTCGATTTCCTGGATGTGTGCATTCGAATGGTATAACGATATACGCCATTGATCGAGATTTTCAGCACAATGCGGTACACGCAATACAACCGGCTTATTTATATTGATATCGGTTGGGCCACAGTGTACGATTGGTGATATATGCGAACACACTTCGGGTATGCAAGCACGAATACTGTCCTCGTGTAATACTGATAAAAAGATACTGTGCTTTTGGTTTTTGCCAACAGCCAATTCCGGAATCGATAGCGCAACATTCGCATTATTCAATTTCAAATATGCACCAGCTGACGTTACTAATTGGCGTACGGTATTCGATTTGGGGAAATTTTTATGAGACATCGGCAGTGTTGGGGGTTCAGTTGCAACATCATACGTTGAATCGGCTGGAAAATAAAGCAAACACATGTTAATTTAATTAAATCGACAGCAACGAATTTGAATGAATAAAAAATTAAAAACAAGAACAAGAAATTGCTGTCAATGCAGAAGTATCGATTTCTCACAATGATAACTTACAAGTATTGGTGGTTGTTGCCAACGAGTCGGTGCTGTGAATTCGTTTCGAATAGTTTGATGAGCTATATGAGTCATTTCCGCTAACTTTATCCATTGGCGTTGCATAGCTAAAAGAGTGAAATAAAAAAGTAGATGAAAGAAAATATTAAAACCAATGAATTATGGCAAACCATTTGACTATTTTATGCACTTCTTGAATATTTAACCGTCTGAAAACAATGTTTATGAAACCCACACATCGACCGAGGCGAAAAAGAGATTTAAAAGCGAGACAGACAGAGTGCCAGAACATGTCTTGCTTGGATTGTAAAAAATAATTTCAGAATTGTAAAAAATTCATCAGTTTTCATAAGATAGTAACGTCGTGCCGATGTAAGTATTATATTTTAGTGGGCTAGCGCCGTTGTTAGAACTCGAATCTGTATGTTTTTGGTTCAATCAAGTGGCGTGCAATTGGTTCAATAGCCGTCAATTATTATTGCTTTGATTGTATTATTCACAAAATAATGGGGTAAATTTTCCGTCAATTATTAAGAGCGTGGATAAATCCATCTCTAAATTTTTTTCACTGATTTTCTATTAAATATTCAAAAGATCGCATTCTTCGAACGATTTAGCTTTTTCGAAAGTCGTTTTCTGCATTACAAATAAATTGGCAAATTGGTTTTTCGAATAAATCAATTCGTCTGAATAATGATTTTATTTTTGTTTTTCATTCTTTACTCACTTATTTGCTAAATGTGGCACATCATAATGATGTTCGGATATTGATCGAGGTATCTGCAATGGTATACTTTGAACAATTGTACCGGTGACACTGCCAGCATTGCTGCCGGTATTTGCTAAGCTTGGCAAATGTCCATGATGATGTGAATTTAATGGTGGGTAATCATAATTAGCTGTAATATTATTTCGCGTTAAATCCGGTTGAAATTGTATCGTTGCCTTTTTGTCTGGATCATGAAAATATTCGGGTTGCATTTCTGAAAAATAAAACAAGAAAAAAATAAACATGTATTAAAAATTAATGATTGAAACAGACGACAATGAAGACCAACTACAAAAAATCAACAGAATTGTAATCACTGTTTTTTTTTTCTCAATTTTTTGAATCAACAAAAAAAGCATGCTTTCTCAAATCGAATGAACGCACGACGAGAAAGAGAGTGAGAGAGAAAATCAAATGGAATGCGATAAATCAGACTCTCAGTTGTACAAATATCTGTGCCGACACAATCAAAAACACGCATATTTTAATCACATTTTTCCATTTAATTAAAATATTCTGTGTTGGACAAAAGTATTTATGGTTCATGTCATTTAATGCGATTTACAATATCGTGAGCGCATTTTTACTCGCACGTGCGTTTACATTGAAAATTATATGTGTTTGCCGTTGTATTGAATTGTTTTTTTTTTTTATCATGCATGAATTTAATAAACAAATGGTTATGAATTGGTTTTCACATAAAATATCTCCATTTTTTTCGCTGTTGATTTTTCGTATCGAAGCAAATGAGCAAAAATTATCCGAATTACAAGGAGACCTGTAGACTGCACATTGCTTCAAATGAAATAATAATATTTAACATACATTTTTTCTCTGTATGTTTGTAACCATGGTTGGTTTATGACGTATTTTCATCAATCTATTTTACGCTTGCACGATTTTACGAGACAACGGAAAGGTATAAAAATGCACATTGACATGCAGAAAAAAATAAAGAGAGACATAGAGAAAGAGAAAAAAGCGCAAAATCCGACAACGACAATAATAATCACGACGCCAGCAGCTAGCAACAAAATTGAGAGCAAAACTAGCCAAGTTTAATTTTTAATATACATTTTAAAATATGAAAACCATCGTTATTCGTCAAAAATGTGAGCATGTTTTTTTTATCTTTTGGGCATGATGCAACGGAGAAAGAGATTCCTTCAGACCGGTAACCAATTTGTCGGGAGGAAATCATAAATAAAATAATAAACAAGAGAACTATTTCGTAATTTCAATGAATGTTGTGGAATGCTCCTGCTTTCTTTTATCGTTATTTAATTTGCACAGGTTTCATTCGACCGAGAATTAGTTTTTACGGTGCGAATAGCCGGATCAGTCCATAAAATCGTAATTAGCTGATGGACTTTTCTCCCATGAATTTTTAGTTACATTTCGATTCATTTCGTTCCGTTTCATATTCTCATTCATCGTATAATATTTTGGTTTTCAAAAGATTTTTTTTCTCTACACACAATTTCACTATGTGTTTGTTTGTGTGTGTTCGCTGTGCCTTTTTTTCTCTTTTGCGCAATTTGAGAATATTTTGAAAGGAAAAACCGACCAGAAAGAAGAGAGTTCGGCAAAAAAAACTTTATGATAAAAGTTTCCTGTGCAAGTTTTTCTTCCTTTTGGTGCTGTTGAATAACGCAACAAAAGTATGGTCATTGCATGGAAGAATAGTTGGAGAAAAAGAAGAAGAAATGTGAGTTTTCATTCGTTTCACTTTTTGGTCGTCGAAATGATTTTTCATGTAGTTTTCCATTCAACGCATATGAAAAATATTAAACTGAATGGCTTTTGAATGTTATGTACGCAACGAACCTTCTCTTTCGTTCTCACTCAAATTTTTATTCGAACCAAGAAAGACTCGAGCTTTTCAACGAGCCAAACGACAACGACACACAAGTACTTGGTTCCGTTTTTCCAAAGGAGCGGATGATAAAGTTTTTTTTCCCATTCTCTTGCCAAAATGAAAGAATCACAATTTATGTTCAGCAAATCAGTGGAAGAAGAATATAAATCCTCAACTCATTTGACAAAAACCAAAATGAGGTAATGCGTTGCCCAAAACATAAACTTGTGCATCGAACAATATACAACGAAAGGTATATGACTTTGTTATACTACGCGCGCTCTTTGTTCATTTGTCGCTGATTCAAAGAGAAAGAAATAGATGCGGTGTGGCTTTTACAGCGAAAAACTCTTCAGAAGTTTTATTTCAAAATCGAAAAGTATTGCTCGTTTCTCTCCCTCTCTCTCTTTCTCTAAAGATCTCTATACTCTCTATGACAAACTCTCAAGTTTAATCATCCGGTTTGAAGAGTTGAAATGAACTGTAATTTCGAATTGCAGAAACGAATCAAAGAAGCTGAAACTAGACAACACATAGGTCGATGTAAAGTGCGGCCAATTGAAATGTCTGAACACACAAACGGATTTCGTCGTGCATATCCGTGGCTAATTGGCATAAATGATATCCAACTTAAATCATGAGTTTTCCATATCACGGTTTTCCTGCACGGTGTACATTTTACAATTGACCATTTCGCTTGAGAATTAAGATTGAGAATTTCACCCAATAAAAACTACTGATAATTAAGCAGCAAATAATTGAGAAAGAGAGAGAGAAACAAACCGATTTTCATTTATCTATTTGATTTCGTTTCGTTTTGCATCGTTCATGGCGAGATAATATCGCGGCTATATTTTATTTTATCGGTGAAGGCATCACGGTTATGGCCCGAAACGTCATGTTAAAAACATTAAAGATTAAATGAATTCGATCACCGTTTGGTTAGCTCGCGCGAGCACTAATAAAGAGAGAGAGAGACATGAAATGAAATTTCCACCAAATGGAATATAATCGCGTTCTCTCTCATAAAACCACATCAAATGATCACATGAAAATGTTTATCGCCCGAAAGTATCGTAAAAACTGTTCATCTTATCACTTTTGGACTTGTTAATCTCCATTTGAATCAATGAACCATTGTCACTTTTGGTCGTTTTGTCGTCGGTAAGTAAAAAAGCATTAAATTTGATCGTCTATCTGTTCGGTGATATGTGTCCACTGTCCACACACTCCACAACAAACACAGATGATGCAATAAAATCGCAATGAGGGAAAATGTACACTTTTGACATTTGATTTCATTGCGGCGCTTCTAGTGAAACGAAATATTTTTTTTTCTTCTTCTTCTTCTTCTTTAAAGCTTTACGATGTTGGCGCACCAAGTAATAAAAAAATAATTTACTCATGTTTTATTGTTGTGCAAATAAATAAAATTGAACGCGAGGCGCGTCATCGTCGTCAATTTTGCAGGCTTGTTTACTGTCATCACACATTCGGCAAAATGTCAAGTGCATTTTCTATAAGTCAGTAAATCTTTTATTGAACTTGCATAAGTTGCCATTAACGGCAATTGGTGTTGATCGGGCAACAAACACATATACATTTTTATATATATGAAACTAAATAGCATTGAACAGTTTCCATATCGAGATAACGGCACAAACATTTTCTCCTTTTTTCTCTCTATCGATTTATTGAACGATGCGCTTCGTCAAACGTTTTATCAAAGATTCTGCTTTTCGTCTCTCGCTCTCTCTCTCTCTCTCTCTCTCTCTCTCTATCTCTCTCTCTCTCTGTGTGTGTGTGTGTGTATTGGAACGTGTGCACAATATCAAAGTGATGATCTTAAAGAGGTGTCACTATCGTGTATCAAAATCCCAGCTAGTTTTTTTTTCTTTCTCACATCGATTTCCACTTTTATCACATCAAATCTTAATCGCAAGCCGCAAGGAATAAACTGTTTTATGCGTGGCATGATGTACAAATTATAAATTATTTGATAGAAACGAAATTGAAAAAGAGGTGAGAGAGATGGTGGCAGAGCGAGGAATTTTTGTGAAGAAAAGAATCCACTTTGTGATATTCATTACTATTATGTTGGCGAGTGGAGTTAAGCCATTATTATTGATGGTATTTGATGTACGCTTTCTCATTCTGCATATACATATTTATGATATTTGACAATTTTTATGGCGTGAATATGATGACATATCGATATATTTAATGGACTCGTTTGAAGTAGCTACATCATTCCATGGAGTTGTGCACACAAGTGGTGCGATTGACAGGCGACAGTTGATTCAAAATTAATCACACATTAATTTACCTCTCATCAAATTTATTGACACATCCGATAAAAATCTAATCGAATCAATTTTTTTCTTTCTTTTTCCGTCGGCTTGGCTTTTTTTGGTTGCCTTCATATCTGCTATGCATTCAAATTTATTACACGCTCCGCTTTTTCCTTCTTTGATATGATTATATTACCGCGAACAAACGAATAACAACAACATCAACGAAGGAAAAAAAAATGTGTCGGAATTATAATGTGCGCGATGAAGCTTTTTGTTAATCGCAGCAGAAAGAGTCCAGGTTGAAAAATGTGTGACATATTATATGCTTTTATAACATAATCACGTTTAATTCAATCAGTGGTTGTGTGCGTGCGCTCGACAAAAGCGAGTCTGTACGTATGGAAATTGGAACCACAAGAGAAAGGGAAGGAGAACGTGTAATGGTGGTGGGTTTTTTTTCGAGAGCATATGCCGGAAAAAAGGTAAATAAATATTGAATTATGTGAGAAAACACGCATTTATGATTATTGGTATTTGGCGTTTGCCGCTCTGTATATAACATCTATTCTAATGCGCGAGATTGAAGCGATGTTGATGATGTTGATGAAAAAGGAAATGAATTAAAATAATAATAATTCGTGTGTTTTGGTCGCTACACAACCGGCTGCACATCAAAAGAGACAACAAAATAATACCTGTATGATAACGAAATGAAATTCGATCGACGGATAAAATATTTATTATATGCATGACTGAAAAAAGTAAACACAACATAAAATATTGGTTTTGTGTTGAGATTGCTGAACAAAAAAAAAAAAAACAGGGACATAACAACATATTAAAAATATTCCTGAATACGTGCTCCACACGACAACCACACAGACTGCATAGTATTTTGCTGAAGAAAAGCCACAAAATACCGTTGCAGATAACAAAATTGGTGAACTTTTGTATCGCTCTAAAATAAAATCAAAATATGATGAGAATAAGTTGCCAGCGAAAAAAAAACACACACACATCGACAGCATTCCATCGGCTTGCCATAATAATAACAGTAATAATAATGAACAGAGCACATGTAAATGGAATGCGAGCTACACCGGAGCAAAATTATATTGAATGCGTGCCTGAACGCGTGATCATACGCTTTTCATCCAAACATAGGGCATTGGAACACAGCAACCATGATAAAACGCAAACATTTTAATGAGAAAAATACGAAAGAAGAAAAAAACATCACTTGCAATGTAATATCGATGTTTTTGGTTATATCAATGTCTATATATATTCACATAAACATGTATATTGTATACCTTGGGACTTTTTCTATCGCTTAGTTTGACCTGAGTAACGAGATTATTCATTCTCTGTCTGACACATTCACCATTTGAACCAAGGGTTTGGCAATTTATTTTACCATGGCGCACAAGGGGTGCAATATGAAAGACGGGGGGAGAGCAAGAGAGCGAGACAGAAAATGCGAAAACACTAACCCAAAAATTGTAAACTGTTGGATCTCAGGTGCAATTGGTAAATTGCTTATTTTTCGGATTGATATCAACCCATAGATTTATACCAACATTGGCTACAGTATAATTGTGTAAATATTCTCATTCATGCATGCAAGAAGATAAAACGATATATATATACAATATATACTGAACTACGATACTCGATTCACTTAATCCAAAGCCTCCCATTTACGAAGACGTAGCAAACCGATCTGAGAAAATAGTATCATTTTCATGAAAAATGTATGTACTACATAGTGTCTAACACATGTAATGCATATAGATGTTTTTCTTATTTTTTCTTTTTTTTTCAGACAAACACATGCCAATGCGATTGCGGACAGATTTTGATGAACGAGCACACCAATGAAACATGAAACATTGGTCGCTGGAATATTGGCTTGCCGCCGTTAGCACAAACATGTAATAAATTCGATGTGTTCTAGATTTTGTGTTGAGTGGCATCATATTAAATGTTGTAGAATTTATGAGTGATTTCCTGATATTTAAAACGCTCTGTTTCCAAGCATAAGCAAAAATCCAACTCGACCTACAAAACAGATGCGTTTGTGTGTGTGTGCGCGCGCGAGCGTGCTTGAATCAGCTTCCTCAAGCCAAACGACAGTAATGACGATGAAGATCACTCGTCTGAATCTGTTGCTGTTGTTTCAAGGTGCTTCTTTTAACGACCCAAGCGGTTGTTGTACTGCATTTTACAAATTTATCGCCACAAAATTTAGAAGAAGAAGAAAAAAAAAATCATCACTGTAATATTTTTTCATCTATTTCTACATATTGTATTTGCCTTGGCCCCGTAATCATTGCATTTACTTTACTTTGCTTTCTTGCTCCTGATTTCTCTCGGTTGCGGTCTAATATATGTTCATTGGTGATTCTGTTTAGTGGCTTCTCGTTTTTTTTTGCTTCCATTTTATGCAACTGTGTGTGTGGTACCGTTGCGCTAATGTGTATATTAAACTGTGTAATTATCAACAATTTATTTGGTTATCTTTATCGGGTGTATTTAATATTTGTATACATTTTTTTTGCACATGATGCTCTCGTTTGCCTCGTTCGAATATTCTTTGGTGCCAAGAGAGAAAGAAAGAAAAAAATAATGAGAGAGCAAATGATATTCTTTTGCCATTTTATGACCATTCCTGGAATACAAACATATTTGTTTCCGTGTATGAAATACGTTTGGTCGAACTCACGATGATGAAATAAAAATCAAAAAAAGACGCGAAAAAACGAGAGACAGAAAGAGAGAAAGAAAAATTAACAGAAATACACAACCTGAATGAAAATAAAACGTCTTTTTTCTTGTTCATTCGTTCTTACGTTGTTTATACATTGAAAATTTCAAAGCCGTTTTGCAGCAGCAGCAGCATCATCATCAAAGCATATATTGAAAACGTTCAAGAGGAATTTCCATGTTTTGCTTACCGAAACAAGTAATAAAGCGAAAACTACGTTAAGTATATTTTGAGAAATGTGCGCACAAAATGAATCGGAATTGTATAACGTAAATTACATTCATTCGAGTTTGTTGTCTTTCTATCTGGTGTTGGCTTATATATATATATGTATTTACAGCAAGTGAAAAAGAGTAAGTTGTACAATTCTCTGTCTATCTCATTCATTTTAACTCTTCAACAAACGTGCTTTAATGCCAAACCATTAAAAATTTCAATTAAAATTTTAAATAAACACGATTTTGATTTTAAATTGTAGTTACTACTTACTCCATACAGTATATACGTATTTCCGTCTAATTTGCTTACGTTTTGAGAACAAGAGAAAATACTGTGCAGAAAACAGTGTATGTGTGTGTGCTTTGTGCAAATTCTCTCAAATTTAAATGAGGGGATGCTTTGGTACAATAAAGCGCAATATTCAAAAGAGGTTTTAAGCAAACACTTAAAATTAATTCGCGATTCAATGTGAAATTAGCAAATTTATCAATTGTAAATGTCTTTTTATGAGTGTTGAAGGGATTTAATGGTTGTTCATGGCCAGAAGAATGTTTTTGTATTTGTATGTGGCTGCCACAATGCGACATTATTAAACAATGTGGTCTTTTGATAGATTGATGTTTTGTTTGAGTTTAACAGCCATTTCAAATGGATCAATCGGCGGTAATTTATGCCATTTGATGCATCGATATGTATTGCCAACATTGTGGCAGCCAATTTAATTTGGACGTACAATTTTGCTTGGTGCTTCAAATGCAATAGGCATCCGAAATGCCGTTATTCAAAGCATAAAATCAAAATGTGGGTGTTGAAATGCGCTGACGAAAATTAAATGGGAAACGTGACGTGTGTGCTGGGCTTGTTTAGTGCCGTCAAAAACAACTCCCATATTCCGCTTTTCGAAAGTTGTTGTTGTTTGTTTCGAGAGTGAAGAGAAAAAAACACAATTCATGAATTAATGGCCAACCATCAACGTTACATTTGGCTCACATTCGCAAAAATGCCCGCGTGTACCATCACCATTCTTCATCTTGAAATACACATCTTTTTCCAATCTGGTTCGAATGTGTGCGCTTTCTCCCTTTTTCTCACTCATTCTGGCGAATAAGTTTTGTAGTTTTCCCGTTGTAATGACGGTAATTTATTACCAAATTAGAGATCCTTTTTTTTCGCTTTTACATTTATTTATGTGTGTTAGTATGACGGCATTCGCGACGTAGTCGTCGTCATTCTGACGATGGTTTTTGTTGTGTATTTTCAAGAGGTGCGCGCATTGACGATGAGCTCGAGCGCACAAAATGAAAATAAGTGTGTGAACTCAGCCGAATGAGAAAAAAGCCCATGCAATAATATCTCAACAAAAACAACAACCGACACACGAAAAAAAAGAATCATAACAACAAATTCATATGAAAAACGGAAGGAAACAGATGTTTTTTAATGTGCTAAGTGAAATAGAGAGGTTTTTCGGTGTATATGTTACACAAATGAATCAAGTAACAAGTATAAGTGGTTAAATGTGATACCTTAACCCAAAATACAACCATTTTTTCCATCCCCTCATCGTCATCGACGTTGTCGTTGTTATCGAGCTGCGAGCAAATTTTGATCGACAGACCGACCATTTCTCTCAATGCATATCACTCAAAGCAATTTCGATTAAACGTACGAGAAAAAATGTACATGACACAAACACACACACACATATATAAAAATCATTGTCAATTTGTTCTGGGCCGTTTGCAATACCAAACAAATAAGAACACCAACAAAATGCAAAACATTTCATGCGGCGTGTGAATGGTATGGGCCAGAAGCTGTTGCCACTGTAGCCTTGCTGTGGCGGCTTTTTCTCATTCATTTTCATAGAAAATTTATTTTTATTAGAATCTAATTTCATAAAAATGTTTACACACATAACATAATATAACAAGTATGTGGACAATATACAACATTCCGCCCAAGTAATAGCCTATTTATTGATCATCATGTTCTTATTGTAATTCAGATTCTTTCCGCTCTATTCCTCCACTCGGCCAGCACAATTTTTTTTATCAATTTGTATGTTTTGCATTTCGTTATAATGTAAGTAGCCACCGAATACTCATAAAATAAGTGAAAAAAAAACGCAGCGGCATACACAACAATTCTATTTCTCTCAATCATTAAATGCCTCCGAAAACAATATCCATTAACCCATCAAAATATCAATATCGATAAATTATTGCTATTTTATTGTATTATAGCCGAGATAGTGAACCGTGGCAAATGTACATTGTGTTATTCTCTTGTGTTCATGGTATTTTTTTATTATTGCTCGCTTCGGGTTTTTCTATCTCGTTCTCACATGTGTTATTTGTTCGTTAGTTGTTGTTATTGTGTGTGTTTTTTTTTCGCATAAGTTTCCGCAGCCTGTCGATCGTTCACGTATTTAACTAACTCAACGTCACGATACCAGCTGTCCCGATTTTATTATATTTAGTTATGGGTCGCACAGTTTGTTGTAATAGTTGTTGTTACTTGCTTTTGATGAAGCCAGTCTCTCTCTTTTTCTCTTTTTGACATTTTTCGATGACTGGAGAGCTTTTCACATAATTGCAACCATTCTACCCACGCTCAATCAGCCTCTTTCTCTTCTTTTCCTTGGGAAATGATTAAAAAATTTCTGTCAATTCATTTTTTCTGTTGCTCCAACATACACACATAAAGCATTCGTGCAACATCAATGCAATTCCAGTCGTGTCTAGCGCGCTGTTGATGCTTTTTAATATCGCAATTATTGTGAAATGTATAGAAAAGGAAGTCGATACCAATAACTATAACGACAACCACGAGGACACCATATACAACACTTGTATTACAATGAACAACAATAAAACGAATTTAAAAAAAAAAACAACAACAACATGACCATAAAAGTGTCCAAAATGCCTATCGAACGCACACATGCCGTGCTCTCTTCGCAACTCGAATCATGCCATCTCGCCGCTCTTCTCTCTGTCTCATTGAATTTCAATACTTTAACGAAATTATTAATGGATAACCTTTTTAATGTGTTCGGACATGATGCGTCTATCGTGCGCTTGCTTTTCATTTTCAATTCTTTTGTGTGGTTTTGTGTGTACGGCCATCATTACTGAATGCACTTCAATTGTATGTACTATGTGGACAAATATGAAATGAACATGATTGAATTATTGCTTAATTTAAATGCATGCACATTCATTCCACGATATGTCTTTCTTTCTGTCGTTGGCTGACCACAGTTTTTATAAATGGAATTTCGAATTTTATGTCATGCTGCGTACATTTCAACTTGATGTGGCATTACCCTTTTCTCACCGAATCGCAGTGGCGCAATATTAAGCAATCGTTTTTCCATTTAATAGTTCTTGTGTCAATTCGTGTTTGTTGGTTTTTTTTTTATTTTGGTTGTTTGTCCATTAGAATAAACAATAATATTTTGACAACTCGTATTCGGCCTGTTATGACTTTTGTTTCATTTAAATTGTCGATTTTCGGGATTAAACAATAATATAAATCCAAGAAAAATGAACTATTGAAAGACTCACAATCAATTCGATTGAATGGAATGCCGTTGAAAACTGTCATGTTTCAAAATTTCTTTGATTCTCTTTCTCCCGATTCAATGAAACATTGAATAAACATAAAAAGTAAAGTAAACTATCGAAAGATTGATTTTAATCGATTAAGAAGTTACAAATAATCGAAAAAGAAAAATTGATCTACAAATGCACAACCTATATGGATGTGCAATGAGAACCAAAATATGGAAATGAAGTGAAAAAAAAAGAGTTGACTCATTCCGATGACGGCCCCCAATGGAATCCACTCAACTTCAATCATTCGTTGTCCCATGTTAAAATTTCTTTCTCTACCTTTTTTTGTCTAAAAGTTCATTCAATGCTATTAGTTGAAATTGACGTTTGTTTGTGTGAGGCACTTTTAATTTTTGTTTCTCCATTAACCTGAAATTACTTTTTTTTTGCTGTGCTCATCCTCTCCGTGTCGATATTTGTTTTTATGTTTGATTTTTGCTGCGTGAAAACAACAAAGAGTGAACATGAAACGAAAATTGAGAGAAAGCGACAGAGAAAAAAATGAATTAAATGATTAAAATGATGTCAGACGAAGTGAGAGAGAGAGAGACAGAGAGTTTGAGCAAGTCGAATCGCTAACTGAAGCGTCAATTTTAATTCCAAAAGTATGATATTTGAAAATCGGAAAAATTCAAAGACAAAATACTGTTTGTTTTAATCGATATTGATGGAACAAGAGTGGAATGTACACAAGATCACAAAGCACAAATGTACAAAACACCAAATCTCACCGGGCACAAAATGAAACCCAAATCCAAATTGGAAGAAAATTTATTACCTCATGGCAAAGGGGGACACTAATAGTAACATGACTTTCATATCTCGATATTCATTAACAAAACAGAACATTGTGACGGAGATGACGACGAGGACGGTGGAGACAACGACGATATTGTAGAGACGGCAGCGTTTGTCGTTGTTCGTATAAAATGTCTTCATCAAATGAGCTAAACACGAGAGATCGATTCAACACAAAATCGCTTCACACCATAAGTTGAGGTGCTTGAAAATGTCATCCGTTTTGTAAGCAAACGACCTGAACGATAAAGCCAAACGTAACATCGTCGTGATTCCGAGCGTGCAAACAGAGTGAGAGAATGAGTCGGCTGTGATAGAGATAGATAGATACAGTGGATAAAAATTTAAAACGTAACCATAAATTAGCCGTCAAAGTACCAAAAGTCGCGACTACTTGATGCAACAAGCGACAAATGTCGAATCATCTTAGTGAGGCGTTTATATTTATTATTTCAATTTGGTACCTCATCTATCTTCCAGTTAAATTCATAGCAAACGCCAATGGTACACACAAAGATGGCTCGCTCACTGCTCGCACAATATTGTAATGCCGGTACCATTCAACGCTATTTATAGGCATAGCCAAGAATTTTCGACAAGAAAAATGGATGGGAAAATGTATTGTGTCTAGAATTGCATCGCTTCTATCTAAATTCGTTTTTTTTCTACTTCTCTTTTTTCGGTTGTTTACAGAGCATACTTATTTTGTGTCTCGTTTTGGCGTTTGTTTTAATTTCGACACTACTTCTACTGGGTGCTGCTGTTATTGTTGCTCCTCAAAATGTGATCAACGTCTAAAATCCATTGGCCCATCTATCACTTGATACTCTAAATGAGTGTCTCTCATATGCGGTTCATATATTACATTTGATATTGCATCCATTTCAGAATGTTGAACATGGCCGTATTATACAAACGAACCAACAGAAAAGTGAATAAAAATAAGAGAGAGAAGAAATATCAATACCAACCGTGTTGTCGTCGAAAACACCGTTGACTCTTCGTATACACGTGATTCACAACAAAAAAAAAACATTTGAAACATGTGTAGAACTTGAATGCATTCATATTACGCACACCGAATACGAATTAGATGGAGAGAGTGCATGACATCGAGCTAAGCCCAAATCCCTCATACCTTTTGCATCGACCGACTTTTATTCTCAATAATAGAATGAACAACAACCACATCAACAAGAAAACCCATATGCGAATGATAAAGTCGACAGCACACAGAAAAATGATTTAGAATATGGTTTTATTCCTGATTTACTTCGAACGAATACTTAACAGTTCTACATCACAATCGAATGTTCGTGCTCGAACATGGATTTTCTTACTTTCGAAATGCGAAAAACTTTTGTATGTTGTTGTCGTCTTTGTCAATAGCAACGCAAGCAAGTGGAAATTTAGCTGAATTTTCTTGAAATTGCTATGAAATCTTATTTATACACACACTTTGCTCAACTATTTCGAGATCATTTGAACACGAACATGACGAATTTATGAAGAAAATGTGCAATTTAGCGATTTATGTTTAAGTGTGCACACAGTGGAATCCCATGGAATAAATTGTGTGTGTGTGGAAAATAGAAATCTGTTCAAGACACACCACGCACGCACGCATTCATTCATACTCCATCTCTTTGAATGTCATTCAATTGACGAATGAAAACAAAACAAGAGCACACAAGATATGTCATTAAAAGTTTTGCTTGGCTCTTGGAGTTCTCGATTTCATTTTTCTTCAGTTATTCGCCACTTTTTTCGTTTTACTTTTTTTTCCATCTCAAATGAAAAGTGCTGCAGTGTTGGGTGCCAAAGTAACTTTCTGAGATTACTTTCTGTTGTTGATAAAACGGATGCTGTGGCTGACTCAATGGAGCTCAAGAAAATTGTCGATTAATGTGATATTTTCCCCGTTGTGATAACGATATCAAACAAAGTGAGTGAGCATAACGTTTTTTTTCAGTTCGTTTTTTCTTCTTCTTCTTATTTGCTCATGAGAAAAACAAAGATTTCAACTTATTTGTCAAATTAAGACGAAAACGAAAAACACTTTAGTGTCGTTATTGCGTTATTAATGATTACGATATGTTCGGTTTTGTTCGATGTGTGTGTGAGTGTGCGTGATGATTATGTTTGTAGGTATTTGTCCATTTTACCATTAAACTTGTTAAGAGGGTGAAAGAGATGGAGTACATCAATCCAGCACAACCATAATGCATATAAAAAATGAAGACGTCGCAAACTCAATTTGTCGTTGGATTTTGTTTTATTTGTGTTCATTCGTTTGTTGATTTATTAACAATCATTTATCACCCGGAACGCAGCAATCTGTTCGATGCGGCTCAATAGCATCGCGTCTCAAGTGCAGAGAACTTTTCGTTTTGTATACACAAAGAAAGACGAATATAAAAAAAAACACCATAAATGTGACCAATGACCATAATCTGTCATTAAATTAGTTCGACGTCAAATAATTTCCAGCTTTTTAATTTTCTGCATTGCGAAAGAATGAACGAAGAACACACACAAAAAAACGAAGCTGTACTTATGTACGTAACTATTTTTGGCACATTGAAATTGGTCGTCTCAGTTTTGACGTTAGCAAATTCACCAATAAAAACTATTAATGTCGTTTCAATAGCGAGCTCCTTCGACGAATTCGATAAAACAACAACACAATGCCGTATAACGCAGAAGAGGAGGTAGAGAGATAGAAAGTGAAAAAGAACTTTGATACGAATAAATGAAAATCAAGTAGAGTTGGTATAAACAAATAAAAAGGCAAGGCTATTAAAATTATTGCCATCGTTGAACCAAAAGTCAAAAAGTGAAGCGTAGTTTCACTTCATGTTGTTTCGATGCGGCGATTTTGTCGAATCGCGTAGTTCAGTTCACTGAATAGAATGACATTTCCTTCCTTCAATTATATATTGCATGTATGTTGTTCTTTTTGACTCCAATACTTTGTGAATTTGGAAGTAATTCGAAGCGCAACTAAATCTTTATTTAAAAAAAAACGAACGAATATATTGAGAAAAAAACCACGCACACATACACCAAATCGGTCGAGACGCATTGTCTGAATGTTGCTGGAACGACCGATTGAGACAAGAAAATCGGAAAAGAATTTTTCCATCCAGGGAAATTGATTATTTCTTTCGCCCAAGCCAAAACAAAAGCGAATGAAAGACGAACGATGGCTTCTTCAACCGCAGCAATAAAATGAGAAAAAAACTGTAGCTTAAGTCGTCGAAAATCTTGATGAAAAAATTGCGATCAATGGGATGAGTTTCGGATGTTTCACTGCTAAAATGTAATTCGGGAAGAAGTTAAGAGTGGGAGAGAAAGAGAGCGCGGGAGAGCGAGAAATCAAGAGTTTGCAGCAAATAGCGATTTTCATTTGAATTGGAATTCGAAATATTCGGTGAATCGGTAAGCCAAAAGAATCTCTTTTAAGTCATTGGTAAACTTTTTGAGCATTGATTCTAATTTCCGTGGAATGTTACTTCATTTCGACGATAAGAGCCAAAACCATCGAACAAAAAATAAAAAGTCCAAATGAGAAAAAGTATCCGAAAATATTAAATTTTCCTTTCAACGAAATGCTGAAAGTGTGGATGGGGGTGAGCGGCTTGACTGAGTGGGTGAGCGAGCGACAGTGAGATTGCACGATGTTGAGCAATAATTGTGATGTTGACTTTATTTCATTTCATTTCGTTTGAAGCGGTTCAGACGGAGAAAATGCAAAAACAAATTTATTTCGGGTCTAGTGTTTGTACACTTGACCCACTGCCCAATCAATCAAATAAATATTTGGGCAAGCAAATATTATCATTTCGGTGAGCAGCACGAGCATATTTTTTCCTTTTTTTCTTTTTCAACCAAAATTTCGTTTTTCGACGAAATTCATATTAAAAATAATTTCAAAATAATTTACTGTGTTCGGTTGGTGTTGGTTGTTTTCTCTTTTTTTAGATGCCGAGTATTCCGGTCTTTCGATTATCTATTTATTTATCATAAGTGCATGACGTTGATGTTGTTACAAACGACGCGTGTTCGTCAAGTAAACAAAATGATTTAATGTGCGCAATAATTGAATCCTTTGATGAAAGCGAAACGTTGCCAAGGAAGAAAAAAAAATCTGAGAGAGAAATGGTAAGGCATCAAGAAGATGCTCTTGAATACCCAAAATGTATCTCATTTGGAAGACGAACATACATTCCTTATGGCTTCAAAGACACACGGGACAAACAAACTGATGGAAGCGAAGGAGAGGAAGACAAGAAAAAACAATCAACGTCGACATTCATGTTTATTTTCATTTGAATGAAAAAGAATAACACTACAGAACGCGTTGTCGGCGTGTGTGTGTGTGTGTTTGTCGCAACAGTTCAATGCGAAGACAGATCGGGACATAACACGAAAATCCATACTAACAGGAGCATATCCACAACATTCGAAATAAGAGCAAATCCAAGCAGCCAGGCGAAAAAGAGGACAAAAAACACCACACACACACCATACTACACGTAAAAATAAAATATATAGAAAATATAATTTCAAACATAAATTTTCTTCTAAAGTGCACTTAATTTATATGAGAGAAGTGACTATGACAATTCAGTGTTTCGGCATCAGTACGCATATTGCCTTGATGTTGTTTCTGCTTTCTGCTTGGCAGTGTATTACTTTCTTTGTTGTACAGATCTCTTTTTTTTCTGTCGTGTATCATCATCATATCCCATTTCGTATGGGATTTTCTGGGGTTTCCAAACGAAATGCGAGAATACATGAAAAATGTGTAGTATTTTTTTTGTTGTTGGTGTATGAGGAGAATCTATGGAAACGGTATGGCACATTGAATATTTTCTTCATTTATGTGGCGGCACTCGGTAAGCAACATACATCGTACAAAATACACGAAATGATCACGGTGATGAGAAGAATTGGCGCGCAAAGCCATAAAAAATGCTGCAACATTTTTGGAGAGCCGAATTGGATCGAAGCGGCAATGCCAACAACCAAAGAAGAAGAAAACAAGTGTTTCGGTTTCTATTGCGACTGTATGTTTATTTTTAATATTTAATGCACACGATACGGTACTTAATATGAAATTTGTTTTGGTTGTTCCGATAAAGGTTATGTATGTACTTATGTCAAGCGCTCGTTTTTGAATTTTTCGTTTGCTATCTTTTTGGTTTCGATTTCATTTTCATCTTCCTCATCCTCAATTTAAGTACAATTTTATTTGTGCGTGGTTGTAATTTGTTCGACGATTTCTTTTCTGTTTTTTTTTTTTTTTTTTTTTTTTTTTTTTTTTTTTTTATTATTTTT
>NW_022197846.1:3313045-3354815 GCF_009176525.2 Contarinia nasturtii | reverse complement strand
TTTTTTTTTTTTTTTTTTTTTTTTTTTTTTTTTTTTTTTTTTTTGTTCATTCTTGATCTCTTTGAATGCATTACATCGTAAATGTCGGCACAAATGTGCGTGCACAATGACTTCTGCTCTTCTTTTGCATTTTCTTACACTTGAAACCATACATATTCAGCGGTTGAAAGAGCAAATTCACAAAACGGCTGCAATCGCTTCTTTTCCGTTCATTTCAATTACTTGTTTTTTCGACGGGAAAAACGAAGACGTTCTTTACTTTTTCCGTTGTCGTCGTCATCATCATTTGCTTTGTTTTAATTTATGTGTTCAAGACGATACTTTATTGTTTTTCTTTCGTTTTCTGTATTATTATTGTATACATTTCGTTTTTTTTCGTTTTGGTTTTTTTTTCGCTTGTGATATTCTGTCATTTATACATAATTTTTTCACAGGCGAATGTAAAAACGATACGAAAGATTATGGCGCTTATTTATTGCTATCGCTGATCATGTTATTCATGACGTGAAACAACCAAATCTCAGCCAACATTTTTTTTCTCTCTCTTCTTCTCTTTCTCTTCAGTCGCCGATAGATTATGTGAAAGTGGATGTGGATGATGAAATAAACAATGAAAAATCGTTTTGTTTTATATCACAAAATGTTCCGGATTGCCGATTCAGATTCGGTTGAATGGTCTCAGATAGCATATTCTCACACCATTTTCCATGGCATGCAATTATCTTACGCCCCAACATGTGATGGGCTCGCTTTACATGTGAGTGCAATATCGCACATAGTAACATAAGTTGGCTATTATCATTTTATTTCGGTTTTTGCTAACGAATGCCATCATCCGTGTGGCAAATGGTTTCTTATTTAGTTATGTGTTTTTTAGAAAAATGTGTCGGGTCAATTTTTCTCTTGGCTGTGATTGTTTATGCATAAATACAAAATCGTATGCATACGACATTTAAATGAAAACGATTTCAAAGTCAATGCAATTGTGTCGGTGACACGACGTGAGACTGAACCACGCAAACAAATGTCAGTTCGATTGTGTTTGTGTGTATATGATTATGAATTGAAAATCAATGTCATTATTGCTAATGGTATTTCCCGAGCGATCCGTCATCAAACATGCGACGTTACGTTCATACGTGTGTATATATTATAATTTCACAGTATATGTCTCGTTAATGCTTATGGATTGACGATATTGTTTCAATTGTTTATTTTTTGCCGCCATATCAAAAGAAAACAAAGTGTGTGAATGTTCTGGATTTTATTGTGGGCGCTTCGCTTCAGCATTCATTTATTTATATTTTGTTTCTGTTGTTGAATCGATGGTGACGCACGCTTTAGCAGCAAGCGTACATCGGTTGACCGAACGGTTTTTAAATAATTGTGTTTTGTTTTTTTACCTGTACGTGCGATACTGTATGGCGGCAAGCGTCTTCCTTTCCGACCACGTGCCAAACCGGCGCCTAATGCAACACAAATTGCACCAACCACTGCTAATCCAATATACAACGGCCAATCGGAACCTGAAAACAAGGAACAAGAGAATAATCAAATACAAAATGAATATCGTGTGCATACAATAAAAACAAATAAAACAATTAATTAAATCGCAATTTATGATATGATTTATGTGGATTTATGATTGCGTATTAGTTTCCACTTTGTGCAATTCGATGCAAATCGAGAGTGAGACGGCGAAATCGAATGTAAACGAGAAGAATCAAACCATACTGAAAATAAATACTATTTACTGTGCGACAGATAATTTTCCATTTTCATCGATTCATCTCCCGTTTCGCTTGAGTTTCGTTTTCGAACTAGTACTCGTTGAAGAATGTAATTGAAAAGTTAAGTTTTTCGTTCATTGTTTGGGCGTGATGCCGTTGCATCTGTCTGATATGAAGTATATATATCTTTTGGAGCCGCACGGAAATATCGTCAATGTCATCGGGATGGACAGAATGGGAGAAAAATGAAATCGGAAATGAAATGCAATCGAATAATCGTTTAGCGTGCGTTCTATTTTCTTATTTCATTTGTCGTTGTCTTTTGTCATCTCTTTTCTGTTCGCAAAGTAATGAAAGCTGCAGAGAGAGAGAGAGAGCTGCAGTGCAATGGCAACAACAAAAACTACTAATTGCGTTGGAAATCAAGTGCATAAGTACCCATCCACTCATACCGTGAATCACTTCGCTCGAATTAATTCCACCATTATTTTTCCGTATTTCAACGGCATACTTTCATTTGGACGCGCGGTATCGTTTGTATGTTTCTTCTTCTTTTTTTTACTTTTTTCTCCGCTCATTCGCAAGCATTTGGTTCTCGAGTGGATTGGTAGAACAAAAGGAATGTAAAAAATAGCGAATTTTTCAAAAAAAAAAAAGAAGTTCTAGTGAAAAATCGGAAGCGAAAAATATCCATGCACTTCAAAAATAAATGCAACTATTGTATGGCAACATTTTTCAACATTAATCGCTTCATTTTTTTCTTCGCCATTCCATCTTTCTCTCTCTCTCACACACACTTTTTTCTATTGCGAATCCCGTGCCATTTTCCGTGAGAGCTGCTGCCGCACAATTTCTACTTCCCGGTGTTCTGGTTTTCTTTCACTGTGTGTTTGTGTTTTTTTCGTGTAATTTTATTCTTTCGTTCGTTTTGCGTTTTCCTTGTGTATTTCTTGTCCTGCTTTTGATTTTGTGTGATGTTTTTGCTTTCAGTTTCGACGGAATGAAATAAATACACACTGAATTTAGTGCGCTTGAAATGGAAATCGAATAAGCAACCAGCATCAGCGTCAGCATTGCCAGCAAAAAAAATGAAGATTATTACTCGCGACAGCAGAATAAAAGAGAAGCTTTGCATACAAATTCAAGTGTGCTTGCTATAAATATCTCTTGTACGACAAAAATGAACGAAAGCAAGCAAGAGAAAAAAAGAAAGAAGTTATATGTAAAACAAAACGCAAATAGAAATGAAGAAACAAATCTGTATGCACATAAAGAAAATGACAGAATAATATGCATTTAGTCGATCGCGTATTATCTACGGCAAGTTGAGCGAAAGTATTTACGAAATTCTTCTAGTGCTAGGCGTTGTCGAGGCCAAACAATAGTTTGACAACGGCAAAACGACCACTCGCACATTGCGCTCACTTTATTAGTTTGGATGCGTTTTGGCATGTGAGCGCGCCATGCGTGTGCAATCACACAAAGAACATAGAATGAAAATCAAATGGCAAATCGCAAAATATGCTTCCATCTCGGCCAAGTTGGCAAACGCGACGGCACATATTACATCGCCAGTTGAGATGCACAAACGAATATCATCTAAGAATTTATGACGAAGAAAGAAAATGAAAAACACCAGAGAGACAAATTACGACAATAATGTTTGTAAGAACAACACACACTCAAGAGAGACAGAAAAAAAAAATGAAATGAAATAAAACGATGATGAAGTTGGAACAAAAGACAAAAAAAAACTATGACAACGACAACAACGAAGGCGACTGAATCGGAGATTAAAGCAACCACAGTGTACTTATAAGTCAAGTCAAGTTGACGAAGAACATAATAAATATTAAAGAGCGCCACAAAGATGTTAATTAGTATGCAAAATATTCAACTGTACGACTTCAACATTTGTTTGTTACTGTCATTTCCATTCGTCGTCGTCGTCGGGTTCTTATATTTTTTTTATTAATATTAATTTTTCCAGCAATAATAATCAGTGCACGGCCTGCGGTGAGTTAAGCTTATGGTAGTGAGCGTGTGTGCACGCGCGCTTCTATGACATTGCATCAGATGTCATCAATGTGAAACATGCATGAATCAAAAGAAGAACATAGTCTCGGAGTGTCGCACGGCACGACAGGCCGGGTTAATACATTTCACGCATAACATCATTTTTCCACTTTGAAATTCACTTTTTTTCGGCTGATGCGCACATATCCATCGCTGTTTTCGGAAGAAATTAAAATTCCAACAAATCAAATCGTGTATGTGTTTCTGTGTCTGTGTATGATTCAAAGCCCCAAACGCATTTCAACGCTATCGGCACAGGTTTGTTTGATGATGCACAATTTGAAAAATAAAAAACGTTTCGTTTTTATATTCCATGTGTGAGAGAACGCTCGTAGCGAGCAACCGAACAAGAAAATGTCGTAAAAACAGTTAGTTCTGAGCGGCAATGAAAACTTAAACATAAAATTGCAATAAAAAGTCGAAGAAAAAGGAAATGAACTTAAATGAAATTCAATCATGCGGTGTTTAACTTCAATTTGCCGGCAATATGTGTCTGTTTGTTTTGACCCCCTCCGATTTCATTGCATAAAATATTTTTTAAAAATATATCCATATTGAATGATAGTGAATTTATCGACGCTTTCATCATTTGCATCACAAAATCGTCCAATTATAATTGTGTCCAATTAGTGATACTAACTAACAACTAATTTATGACATATTCAACAAATCATTTAAAACAATTTTGAAGAACGGCAGACAGTTAATTAATAATACTTATTCAGAGAGGAGGCGGGTGAAAGAGAAACAAAATTGGCTATTATTCATATATCAAACAAGATGTTCAAGATGATTTAAAATATTGCAAAATGCAACGAAGAAGCCTTGGACGTAACTTTTTTTTTATTGTTCATAAAATTCTAATAAACCGGCAATATAATTCAATAAAAAAAAAATGTATTTTTTTTTCTCGTGCATAGAGTATATCACCCGTGCGTCAAAATTGCTTTTTTGTTCTTGCGTTTGATATACAAACGCATCTTAAGGTGAATTTCCTCGAAATAACACGTATTTTAACGTGAACTGTACGATATATAACAATATGTTACGATATATAAATCATTCGTTTCGTTTCGGTCAAGACAGATAATTAACTGCATATGTTATGAGCTGCGTTGTGCGATTTACGAGAAAAGTTCTAAGTTTGCATTGGCCCACAAGCGATGGAACAACGAATTGCATACATATATTTTTGCTGCACTGGAAGACAGTGACATTTTCATATGGTTTTACACAAACACTGAATCTGATATATATATATATATATATATCGCAAATTAAGTGTATAGCTTTAAAAGAAACCGGGATGCCATGGAAAACTGTAAATATTTCAATCAGAAGTCAGAGCACAGTGCTCGATATTTTGCGGAGAAAGAGTGCGATGCAATGAGAGAGAATGAGAGTGCGGGATAAAGAAATGGCATAAATGCATTAGTTGAATGAGCATTTCACACATGCAGCCATCGTCAATGACAAACCGCACAAACCGGAATGAATCTTCTACCACCCAATTTTTAAAAAAATGTCCGTGAAACTATGAACAATTTATCTACGTTTCTTGTAATTTTACGACTATGCACATAAATTGAACCGAATGAACGAATAGAGGTAAGAAAAAAAACAGAAAACAATCAACTGCATTTTGCCGCTATTCAAGCACGTTTGCACTGGAACTCCTTCCAACCGAATAAATTAAATCGAAGTAACGTAAGAAAAAGTGAAAAAAGATGATGAACACGTGTGGAAGAAGAATGGCAACTGGAACAAAGCACAAACTTCACCTAAGGACAAAAAGGCATTATTGCATTGACTGTAATTTTCAATCTAATATGCACATAAAATCACCACTGGACACATGTACGATTTTATGTTGTGCTGGTGTTAGTAGTGGTGGTTCGTAATTTCAAATAGACAATGTGTGTGCTCTATGCGTTTAAAAAAAAAACTAGAAAAATCGGTTCGAGTCTGTGGCTATGCAGTGAAAAAGAACGCGACCATTCTTTGGTCTTTACCTCTCTCGATTCCGTTGTGTCTATTTGTCTATTTCATTCGTGCATCTGGCACAAAACATCATTCAGTTATAAATTAAATACAAATTCGAACAGCGCCCGTAAATATAATTGCATTGTAAATTTTACGTGCATACTCACAACGAATTGTTCTCAGGCGAAATGAGAAGAGTATTCGCATTCTCGCAAATACAACGGTTAAAAAAGTGTTCGGAATCAAAAAGTCCCGCGTGATGTGCACACTCTTCGCAAACTACACAAAATTCCTATTAAAGTGAGGCAGCGCTTAACCACACCATTATATTAGCAATGACAAAACAGCTAAACAACAACCAATTTCAAACAATAATCATGGCAAAGAATACGTTGCGAACGTTACATGAATGTGTAATCGCGACAATTATCATCACTTTTATTCACTCATTTCGCCAATTTTAATCCATTTTCACGATACAATACTATGCCATTTTGTAGTGATATGAAGCAGCACTTCACACACAAAATCACAGTGTGCGCTACTGCGACTTTGATTAAACAGTTTGAAATCCTATCCGCACATATATGTGGGTTTATGTATTTATAGAGGGAGAGAGAAAGAGAGGCATACTTTGTGCTTGACACACGCAATGGACGAACTTTGATATCAGCCAATTGCAATGTAATCAGCATACTTTACCCGTATATTCCATATGCATTCCATTGCAATACACTCAATCTTTCTGTCTTTTGAGGGCGCGTGCGTGCGGGATTCAACATTCATTTAAATACGCTTGTTTTGCATTGTGATTTACAATTTGCAAAAATGAATTTTCGAAGTCACAATGCAGCCAGCCAGTCAGGTTAATTTACACAGTTTAGATTCAAAATCATTCCATTTATTTTCAAACATTATTAGAAATTAAACAATGCCAACCAGTAACAACACCTTCGATGCAATGCCATACAATTGATGATGTTGACAACGATATCACTGCATATATGTATGGTTTTAGCCCATTGGCAAAAAACAGATGAACTAAAATCATCATGCACATACATCCATAATGGCATTGAATATGTCAATTTTCTCTCTGTTTTTTATCTCTCTCAATTCAATCAAGAACCGCGCGAATGCAATAAACTGAATCAAAAGCGTTTATACATCTTGTCTCGCTTACAGGCGATTTATTGAATTTGAAACGGCAAAGTTTTCAATCGTTCAAAAGTTTTCATATAGAAATGTTGTTCGCATAGCATCATTTCCATATAGGCCTTGTTGAATAAATGATGAATCCAGACGATTTTGCCAAATTATTTATACAAAGTTAAGCAGTGTATTTTGGAATAATGTCCAAACACAAATATCACCATCAATGTCGACTGTATGATCTGTTACGATGCGTAGCGATGCACGCTCAATACGATAAATTGTAAAACAAGAAAATCAAAATTGAGTATTAAGAAAAATACTGACACAAATTTCCCGACAAACAAAGTAAACACAACACAGTTTGCTAGATGCAATAAACAGATTTTATCGTCGGGGCGTTGCTTCGTCGTGAGTTGGTTGGAATTACATCAAATACAGCCAAGCGCATCGAAAAACGGTTGTTAATACACAAGCATTTCGTCGACAAAACTTTACATCAAATATTAAATTTATTGAAAAAGCCACAAATTTCCGAGAACTTAAATTAACTCGCTTTCCTCGCGCACACACACACACACATACACACGCATGCACACAATTCCTTTCGCTACCATTCGCATTTGGTTCGCACAACATGAGAGTTTTCAGTGATTTCTTAATGAAAAATGTGTGCACGCGTTTATAAAGCTCTTTCGTTTGCTTCTCATTGGCAGCTCTTCTTCATTCAACGGCACATTGTAATTGTTACAATATTTGTGTTGTTAAAACAATTGTTTAATTTTCTTGTCAAATGGTTTTGTGTTTTCGTTTCATTTTCCCAGCTTACATGCACATTCACACATCCACACAGGCATAGCGAAAGACTTTCGAATGTTTTCTTGTTGTTTCAGCATCCAGTATGTATAGAATTGTGTTTATCTTTCATATGTATTGCATAAATTTTATGAAACGTTCGTTTCATGTCGGCCATACCATTCGAGATTTTTTTTTGTACTGAAAGACTACACTGTGTTTGCGTCATTTTTCTCCATAGTTCGATTTTAAGCATCTTCAGAAATGCATGGAAAACGATTTTAGATTTTATTTTGTTTTATATTGAAAACAATGTTGATAAATACTATCAATTTGGTTTTGTCTACATATTTACTGAAAATAACTGTGTAGGTAAGTACGTAAAAAAAACTATATCGATAATATGTTTGAAAATATACGAAAAGCATCGACGATCAATGCAATTTGCGGTATAGCTGTTTGCGCTAGCTTAAATTGAGCAAAAAAATGAAAATAGCAAAGTGAAAATGTTGTTTTTACACATTGAGCTGATTATTTACTTAAAATATTTCGATTGGGATCGCGTCACTGTTGAGCGCTTCATTGAAAAAATTGCTTTTAGTTGAAGTGTCAATTACGGGTGGTTTGTCTTCATATTGTTGTGTTGCTCGGCGCTGTGCTTTTGTTTCTGAATATTTGCACACTGTTTGGTTCTTTTTGTTTCGTTCGTGTCATATTTTGTGTGAGTGTCTCTCTCTCTCCCTCTCTGTATGTATAAAATGTATGTAGACGATTGAGTGTAACGAAATAATTAATGGAATTCTTCCCTGGGCAATGTTTTATAAAATTCAATCGTTGAAAGTGTGTACTTTTCGGATGTGATGCGATGTTTTCGCTGTTTACATAATTCATTTTTCAGCACAAAATCGTATTAGTTCACTTGCTTGCAACCGTTCAAATATATACACAACAAATTGATGATCGCGCGCGCGAAAGAACAAATTTCTCGTTATGTATTTTATATACATTCGTGTTGTTTTTTTCTGTTCTGTACAATTTTTCTCACTTTCAATCTGTCTCTTGATGTCGCGCTGCCACTCAAATTGTGTGCGCACTGCAACTATTTCTAAATGTTAAGACGACTAAAGAGCATTTTCCGCATTTTGTATAAAAATTGTAATGTGTTTTTCACCATAAAATTACATTAAATTTCGTTTCATTCTCATTCGAGAAAAATTCCCATTTCTCACATTCGAGCCACAGTGGCGAAATTCAAACGAGAGAGACAGAGAAATTGAGATGCAACAGAAAAGTGTAAGAATGAGAAAAAAACAATACAGACAAAGATTTATTCACCCAATGCAGACACCTAATGTTGCCGGAAAAATTGACTGCTGCTATTCGTTTCGAGTCGTTTTGTCTCTTCATTTTCGTTTGGCTTCTGTATAATTTTTATGTTCATTCTCAATTTTCATATGGCTCGAGAATAGAAATTCAACGGCATTTCTTTCAGGGTCAGAAACAGATTGCAATGGATTTCGTTGTTATTGTTATATTTGTTTCAATTTTTATCACATTTCTATTTTTATTTTGACTTGATGATGTTACCGAAGTAACATCGTTTCAGTCTGTCGCTGTACCGTTCCGATGTGTGTACATAAATCTGATTCGCTGAGACTTATGTGCAATGTGCACGTTTCCAAATCGTATGTATATGTGAGAGGGCAAGTGTGAGAGATTTTCAGCATTTCACAATTGTCTCATCCAAAGTGAATGTGAAAGACTACAAGAGACTACAAGAGTATTTTTGTGAATAATTTATGAAGTAAAATGGATGAAAATGTCAATTGTCTTACAAAGTTGGGAAAAACAACCATTTTTTTCACTCAATTTTTTTTCTTCAAACCGAAAATGTACTTTTCTCTCGTCGAAATGCTGCCATTTTCTTCTGCCCCCTTAATATTCTAATATGCTTACATACGGCGGTCCTTGTCAATTGATTTCCTTTCATTTTAAAAGAATTTATTCACTGAATCGAATGATTGCCTTCTTATTTCGTATTTGCAAATTATCTGTTTCGCAACATCAAACAGCTGATGCCAGCATATTTTCAGTTTCGCGAGCATGTGTGTGTGTCACACCAAAACAAAATTTACATTTTCTCCGGAACTTTTCGCATCTAAAATAGAGAACAAGTTCATTCAACCAGAAGAAAATATATGCTTGTGAACATGGACACAAGATACATTGCCAACTCCAAATCGTGTCTGTCGCATTTGTGAATGTCGAAAAGTTTGGCTCAACACTTTGCATTTGTATTGGTTTTTGTAATATGTTGTGATTTTAGCGCCTAAGCAGAGTTCCAAAAGTTTTTATTTTTGGTAGTTGCGAAACACAAATTGAATATAGCAAAAGAAAAAGAGATGAGTTTTAAAAACAAAATCAATTTTTTTCTCAACTTTTCATTGCTCTCGTGTTTTGTTGATTCTCGCTAGAGTTTTTTTTCTTTTCTATCGCTGCATAGCCCAAGAAAGGAGCTAACTGATTTGTTCAGACAGCAAGTTACATCAAGATTTCGTTCAGTTGAGCGAGTAAATGGTCTGTAAACATCATTAATTATTATTTGAACGAAATTTTTCATTTTAAATTTTTCGTTTGCCACTCTCTCTCTCTTTCTTGCGCTCTCAATATTAAAATATGCGAAATGAAAAAAAAAAGTTGTTAGAGAATCGTGTAATATATTTTATGCATCGCGGTTACGTCATAACAAACTGCAAGCACTTTAGTTTGGTGGTTATTAATTTTGAGTTTATCTGGCGGCAAATTTCTACACGTACAGTTTCTTTTTTCGGTTGCATACAATTCGAAAAATTATTAATGACTTTGAGACGAACGCGCCGCGCCACATTGACTTCACCGCTTAAATTATGATGATGATGATTGTTTTTCGACAAAAATTTGAATTCAACCATATCTTTCCGTCTCAATGTATAGTCGAATCAATTGTGCAGCCAGAGCACGAAAGACAAACTGATTACAATCAAAATGCACGCGGTTTCATTAATTTCAAATGAGCCAAACAAATGACAATCACACAAAATAAAAAAACTCTCAGAACTATGGTATTTTTAATGTTTCGAGATATTTTTTTTGTGTGTGAATCGCTGTTTTATATTTTGAAATATTTGTGCATCTGAAAAAAGCAGTGTGCTCATTTTGACAGCCATTTAAAATAGAGTGTGTTTTTCACTTTAAATTCGTCGATGTCGGGACGTGAGACGAAACAACAGTGTGAGAATGATGTGAATGAAAGATATGGTAATCATAAAAATGGCATTACAATTGAGACGTAATCATTCATGTTCAAAGTCAAACGAAGGAAATTTTTTGATTTCATTTTATCAGACAATATCTAAATGATGTTGAAATGTATAATCCTTTGAAGTAATGTTTATTTTTTTGTTGTTCGAGTGTGTTTCCGATTTGGAAACGGCGATTTAAAAATAAAAAGTGATAAAGTGTAATGACACAGAAATCATCTTTCGCTGTGAATGAAAGAGAAACCGAGAAAAGTAAACAAAAATGCAGGATATTCATTGAAACGAAATTTAATCATTAGATATGTAACGAAAAAATAGTGTTGAAAATTCGTGTTTTTTTCTCGACTTTATTTGCTGAATCCAAAAACTTCAACACAACATCTTTCTCGGGATTTCACAGAACGATGCAATAGGTAATTCATTAATTACACAAAAATGAGAGGAATGTTGAGCGTTCTGTTCACGCCTGAATTTAATGAAAATGATGATTATTATATTTAAAAAATTCTTCTCAACGTCTTAGACGTCACATTTTGTGCCTCGCGACATTGTCGCCATTTCAATTTCACTGGAAGTCATAACATGAATAATTGTTAAATATGTAAAATTTTATGGGTTTTCATTCTGCGTCAACGAAATAAAAACAACAATAAAAAAAAAAGAATTCGAATGCGCTGTAATTATCAATTTCCAGTAATAATCAAGTCAAATTTATTGTATCACACACACCGTGCCGTTTGTTCATTGCATCATTTGTTGTCTGCTGGGCCTCGTCGATCGTGTTTCGCTTCAATTGAACTTTATATAGACATATTTTTGGCTTGCAGCTGTATAACACTTATGTAATTTATTCACTCTCGTGCGCGTTAACCAACAGAGCTAACGCGAGAGTTTATATACATAAATACACGTTTTAATGCTGAATTTTCAATTATGAGTGAATTAAGGCACACAAAAACACCAAAGTTTATCGAAGAACAAAAGATTCGACAAAAATAGGTTGGTGGTGGTATCTTGACTATTCGTGCACAGAGACTATTTGACTTCGATGATGAACATCGAGTGAGAGAAGATAGAAAAACACATTTCTTTGAGACAAAACAAAAACGGAAAAGAAAAACCAACTTCTATCGCATTCTGTCATAACTAGAAAAGAAAAAAAAAATATATTTTTGTTGGATGTTCTTCAGTATATATTGTTCTTTTTTTTTCTTTGCTTTCCTTCCATTTTCGATTTAAACTTTGCATAAATAATTACTTCACTTGCAGCGCGTGTATTGTCTTCCAAGACATCGCGCACTTTAATATAAGCGCACGACTTTTTGCCCTCCAGCTAATTTATTCAACGTCAATTGAGACCTCAAACCGACTCTCTATGAGAGTTGTAGACACATTTTTATTTCGGCAACGCATGTTGATGTTAAATGTTCATTATGACAATCAGCATGCACAATCAAAGCGTATTCAATTAACAATCGATAAACTATATATTAATCATGCATCCGATTATTATGAATTTTCATGGCTGTTAATTTATCGGATGGAAATGAGATACATACACACAAACAAAACAAAAAAATAGTGATGTGCGCCATTCGAACCTGTAAATTTCATTAATTGACGCTAAGTGTATGGAAGTAATATTTTTAACTGTTCGATTTGTAGGGGGAAAAGAGCGTCGCATATAAACCAATTGAAGCTCCCCGCGTCGTAATTTACGATATACGGCTGCATATTTCAATTAATCAATAGTGCTTTTTTATCTCTGTGTGTTGTATTCCATTGTTGTTGGCATTGTCTGTTGTTCTCGCATTGCTTTGAATTCCCTTCCAATTCATAATCATAAATTAAATGAGTTGAAACCCAATCACACAAATCAAATTCGATTCTTTAATGAAAATGAAATGTCGGCCAACGAAAATATATATAACATGAAATCGAATATACGTATGCGTGTGTTTCAATTAAATTGAATTGAATTTTTTGGCCAATTATGCAACAATATTTGCATAGCCATCGCCGTTACGGCGCAATTTAGCTTCGAAAAATGATGTAGATTTTAAAATTTCAATACAAACACACGCACACACTATTTTTTAAGCGATGATGATAATAGGCACACTTGAATCAAAACAAACCAATGTACTCACTGATTACATTTCAATTTTACCCAAATATTTGGTTATGGCATTTCATTTATTTATTCGGCGATCGTGCACGAGTACACGCTGGTTTTTCTTTTGATTTCGAAACCGAAATCAATTCAAATCAGATGCAAAAAGTGTCACACATTTTATTCTCAGACCGCATTTCAATGGACATATATATATATTTATTAAAATCAATTAATTATTTCGCTTATGAAAACAATTAAATTTTTATTTTCCCGAAATGAATTGTGAACGGAAGAGAGAAAAAAAAAATTAACGTCAAACATTATGAATTGCCATTAAATTGACGAAAAATGGTATATACGTATATAATAATTTATAATTTATATTAAGAAATGTACGCACACACATCTTTAAATATCAAACGTCGTTCAAGCAATTGTCTCGTACATTGCGGGGGTTTCACAAAAACATTGTCCGCACACATTTTAACTCTTCAATAATAATAATATAGACATTATTAACGAATTGGTTGAAATTATGCGTTTTTATCAATAAATAAAGAAATGGTGAATGAAGAGAGAAAAAAAAGTGGCCCGAAATTATTGTGTGTATTTATTTTATATGGAGTCTATTGAATCACAAATAAAGCCATTTTACTAGTTATATATTGAAAGCAAGCGAGTAATGGGACTGAGTGAGTATACACTCATCCACATCATAAACCATTATAATGTATGCTAAATTGAATAATAACGGCGTACGGCATTTCGCTTCAATGAATTTATTATGTGTTCAGCATTGAGATATTGAGTGCATTTTTGTGATGAAAATTATGATGTTGATGATTTTGATTTGTTGATCATGAACGCGCGCGTCCATTAAGCCACTATCCTTGAAATACTCTCGTTTGCTCTTTCTCTCTCTCTCTCTCTCTCTCTCTCTGTAGCGTGTAATTACCATAGTTTGCAAATGATTTAAATAACTGAGTTCATGTTGAGATCATCCGTTCTCCCGTTTCTGTTAAAATGCCTGAATTGTGTTCACAATATATTCAATTTATCAACACATGGTTACGGGAACGAAACATTTAAATTTGCAAGAGGAAAAAACGATGCATGTCAATTGTTCGATGTACGACAATGGTTGTCGTTTTAGGATAAAATTGTGTATGTGTGTGTGCATTTAGTATTGTGTCGATACGATATTTTGCCAATGCGAACATATTTTTACATGAGTGTTTTTCAACATTTAATAATCATAATGATAATCGTGCATTACATTTGCTTAAAAGCGTTTAACAAATTGCTGAAGCCCATGAATTTTCGTACACATATCAACATACAAAAAAACAAGCCATTCAACATTTAAATCATATCGTTCTCATTTATATCCCATGTTGATTTCGCCATATCCAATCGGCAGATTTGGTTTTTTGTTGTCACAGTTGTTGTTTACTCACATAAAATGCGGGTGTTTTGTTTATTCTTTTCGATCATTCTATCTCTACATCTCTTTCGCACGCGTCGAACAACTCTATCAAATAACACAGACCAGGCCGAGTGTGTTTAGTCTTTATTTGCTCATCTATTAATACTATACGTCTGTCCATGTAGAATTCTTGTGTTCATTTGCCTATGCTGTGGTGCATTTTCATAATTTTCAATAAATAATTTAATTCGAATGTAGTTGGACCGTGATTAATATCTCAATTCGATTACAGAGCATTTATTTAATGGTTTTATTTGGATTTATAGTATCACATTTCTCTCTCTCCTTCTCCCTCTCTCTCTGTATGTGTCTGTTTCGGGTAAATTGAAGTTGTGCAGCAATTCACGGACGCACACGCACGCTTGCATACAGGCTCGACAATTATTACTATTGATATAATCATCATTTTTTATTATCAACTCAGTGTGGAGTTCGACGATCAGACCGAATGAAACGCAACTTCGACAGATTATTATTAATTTAATTGTGTGTGTGCCAATTGAATGCGGATGAAATAATAAATGAGAGACCGGGAACAACTGCACACAACAACCGAAAAAAAAAGGATGAACGCGGCGAAAACGATTGTCTGCGCATCATAAGGGCCTAATTGTGTGAATTTTTTTCTCTCTCTCGAATAATACGAGCCAAGTTATGACGGTACGATGATAAATTTAAAATAATTACAAACATTTAATAACACACACACACAGCAACGATGACAGCCATTCTTTCGAAATCAGTTGTTTCTCATCAAATTGTACGAATCGATTTGAACTACTTTCAATGAACTTAATTGTAGCCAGCACTTCCTTTGTTTACATTGAAAAAAAGTCAATAGTGAAGTGAAAAAAAAATACTTGAGAAGAAAACGTTTCTTTCAGCGCAAGAAGTAATATTGTTTGATCAGAAGCGATCGTGTAATTGAAATTGAGCACACATTGTGCAATAAATTGAATTGCGGCAACAACAAACAATAGTTATTTCATATTTGTATGAAGTAGCATGAAGCACAATGTGGATTTTTGATTGAATTTCGGTCAAACGACAACATGAATATTGTCTTTTGAAATCGATCTTATTCTCGCTGTCCAGTTTTTTCTTCTTCTTCTTTGAATGAAGATGAATTCTATCGGAAACTTACCTTCTTTGACAATGCTACAATTTCCGCCACGGCATCCGGCCGCCAGAGTATTTCCGTACATGAAATTCGGTTGATTCTTGCTGGTCACATTATGAACTGCAAAAACGTATACGTATTGAATGAATGATTTTTCATTTTGATTTCAATGCTCAAACTAATTTTAAGTGGACATATGTTATTAAATTGAAATTGAAATGGACACATCATCATACATCTTCATTGTTTGCAAATCAAATGTGATATTAATGTTCTAAATAAGACTCTTGCACATCATTAGATTGATAAATGATTAAATTGATAAATGTCAATTTCGGTGATGAACATGATAGGACTTCGAACAGAAGCCCATTTACGTCTTCCATTTCGCATTTATTTCATGTGCTTTTAATTTATAAAACTACATGATAACGAAACGAGACACGAGCAGAATAAAAAAAACTCGAGCAAAACTAAAACGAGTTCAATCGACATATTTGGTCATCAACAATTACTTTATCTCCGATTCAATTAGACCAATTAATCTTTTGCAAAGCGTCTCACGAACAAGTTTTACACCAGCGCTCATTTTTCACATTGAAGTTCAATTAAATTGCTGTCCATTTTTATTTGCAACGCTTTCTTAATGCGCGCGCTTGAGTCTCTTGTTGTTCATTTGATGTTGATCCATTTATGTGGAGTTGTGTGGCTTGGATTTTATGTGAAAATGTCTGAATTTCCATTTGAAAGAGTGTTTTTATCAGCACGTTTATCAAACGCGCGTGTGCGCATCCGTGCCACTTCCATAAATAAATAGAAAAGTACGTAAAAACGACAATTGAAATCAGGACAAAAATAGTATAGCAAATTTAATGAATTCGTTGATCAACAAAAAAAACGCTCTTATAAAATGTTTGGAATGCGGAAAAAAAGTATGCGCGCGTGAACGCTTGAGAAATTCACCATAATTATTATCAAATGTAATAAAAAGATAGCAAAACACAAATTCGAATCAAGACTGCAAATGAAAAAGCGAAGAATTCATACCTTTTGCTTACTAAGGCGCAAAATAAAATGAATCTCGTTATAACATGTGAACGCAAAAAAAGACACAAAAACTCAGCACATACTTTATTCCGAATTATAAATGGGTACATCGCACAAAATGCCACACTATTAATAATAAATGAATTTTCTGTTCGTTTTTTCCACATATGGGCGCGCTCACATTGTCGGTGGACACATTTTCATAATTTTTTGACAGATACACATTTACCGACATTTACAAGCATCGTGTTTGTTAATGGCGATTTTCGTGAGCCGGAGACAATTGTATGAAAAGCGTGCGCATCAACATCATCATAAAAGAAATTTTCTACCAAGAAAAATGAACGAACCGCACACGACAAGAAAAATGACATTTTAAAAAGCAAACGAGACACTTTGTGTGTTTGCATTCAAAATGTTTTGCACCACTTCTATTTTGCACCATTTTCACAAAAACAGGCGTATAATGTCATCACATTTTTTTTTTTTAACGATTGTGGTTTTTGTTGGCTAATTCAAAATGCAGTCGACGAAAATTATCGCGCGACAAAAATGCGCTGTTAATATTCATCGGAATGGTAAAACTTGAAATGGTTTTTATCGTGTGTCTTTTTAGTGACGGACGGAGACGACAATGTAGACAATAACAACAACAAAAAAATTGGCATGAAAAATAGAACGAATATTTTTCATTAAAAATGCTGTAAAAAACACGTCCCATTCATTAAATATTGATTGACCATTTGTTTGGGTCGTGTGAGAGTATTCAAAAGCTTTTTTGAGTTGAATATGGCGAAATGAAATATTCATGTTGAACTTGATTCAATTTTGAGAGAACCCATGCATGGAAAGTTTTAAACTGCATGCTGATTGGTTGGATTCTATGGACGTTCAACTGGACATTATGAGAGACGTGAAATGGAAAAATGAAAAACAACACTAACATGTTGTTCCCCTGTGGTTCAATTGTAAACAGTCAAAATTGAAATACTTGGTTGTCAAGCTAACAAACGCGCTAAAGCAGCCAATTTCAAAATAATAAACATTAAAATGTATCCACAATTTTAAATAGCTTGTCGAACATTCATTTTGATTATTATTTAAATTGTAGTATAAATCAATTCGCGGAAATTAAGCGTGTATATTTTGCGGCCAGACTTTCTTTTATTTGTTGTTTGCTCTCTTTCTCCTCTCATCGAAGAAACCGCACCACGTATGGACTTTTCTTATTATGGGTGTAACCACATTTCCACGTGTAATCGGGAAAAATTATAAACTTCATTTCAATGTACTTTGTGGTGGTTTTATTTTGTTTAACATTCTTTGGCAAAATGTAAGACTAAAAAGAATTTTTTTTTATAAAAGAAACTTTGCAGACACAAAACATGGGAAATGATAATGAAACACGCACTTTTCAAATTGAAGAAATGAGTTAAGGGAGCGTTTGACGACGTACCGTCGAAATAAATTGGCTCCATCGTATTTGTAAAAACGAAAAATTTGAAAGCAATACCGCATAACCGCGGCCTCATTGAGAAGGGGTGCGCACACTAAACTGTCAATACAAAGAATTTGAAAATTATGCATTTAAAAAAAAAGAAAAATGAAAAGCAAGCAAAACGTTGAATGTCCGTTATAAAAAGTTAATATTGGCTTCGGGCAATTCTTGTTGTCGTTGTTGTTATTGTTCTCTCATTGTAAACTCGAAAACGATTCAATGCCATAGAATGGCGAAGGAAAAAAAGGTAAAGTATCAACTTCTATTGTGTTTTCTTCGGGTTCTATTCGCCAAAGAATGTGTGTATTTAAAAAAAAAAAAGAAGAAAAAAGTTGAATAATAATAATAATCGACCGAAAGAATGTGAAAATAATGTACGGAATTTATGATGAATTTGCAAACAATTTTCTACATTTCCATTCAATCATTTCATGCTACTCACCTCCCATCAATAGATCGAAACTCTCCGGGTTCACAATTTGAATATCCTCTGAATGACCAAACCAAACGAAAAACGGCAACGATAAAGAAAAAAAAATGAATGAAAAAAATGCTACGTAAGTATCAGTTGTTCCATGACAAAAGAGAGAAAAAAAATAAAAAATTGCGAATGAATTTTAAAATGTTTTTGATTGAATTGACAAGATGACGGAAAGTGAATTGAATCCTTCTGCTTCGTATTTTTCATTTGCAAATTATAAAGAACTAGCCATTTATTTTTCAATGCAGACTGACGGAAATCATAAATAAACAATCAGATTTAAATATAAACGCTTTATTTTGCAATTTATCATTTTAATTGCACAAAATGTCATGACAATGGGTTAATTGAACTGAACTTGAGACAATCGGCTTTCGCGGTCTATGACCGTTTTCTTTTTTTTTAATTTATTCTATTGCATGGTGTATACGTGCATATTCATGATTGCAAATAAGAAAAATATCAATTCTTCTGCGGAGAAGAAAGAAATATATGTGATTGTGTTATTAAATTTAATTACTGTGCAGCCGATTGGCAAAATTGACAGTTGTTGAATCGTTCGGATCACGGATATGCATAAATGCTACCTTAGACCATACGCGCCAAACGAATAACAAAATGCGATTTAGTATATGTTCAAAGCAAGCAATAATCATAAACAATTTCCCCCCATACCAAAGTGACGTTTATTCTCTCACTCTCTGCTCAAATTGTTTTCACTTTTATTCATTTAAAACGCTTTGCATGCTTTAAATTGAGCGCGAAATGGAAGAAAAAAGATCTTGATTAAGTGAAGCATCGATCTGGTTGCAAAAAAACAAATAAGAATATTTTAAGTAGCGAAGAAAAAAATTGAGAAGCAAAACTATAATTATTATGGTATGAAGCCAAAATAAGTGATCGTTGACATAACTATATACGGTTGTTGTCGAAAGCGAATGAACACATAAAAGTTTGGCACGATTGCAATTTATCAAGTCTCGCGGTATGCAAAATGTACAATTTACACAGACACAGTTTTAAAATACGATGTTTTAAGAAAAGTGCTTTCGATTTGGTGTGTGTGTGTGTTTTTTCTGCATAGCTCAGTGCTCAAATGTTCATTCGTCCATTCATTTCGTTCGTTCATAGTGCGTAGTGATTTAATGAATGTGTGTTTGGCATGAGTACATGCAGACACGATTCGGTCGTTTTGTGTTAATTTTTATTGCAACTTAAAATCTATTTAATTTGCATACAAACGAAAGTTTAATGGCAAAAGCATGTCAAACGATTATTGTTTTTATTTTATGCACTTGTTGGTGGTGTCTTTTTTTCGAGTATGTGTTTATATCTCTGTTTTTTTTTTTTTTTTTGAAATTGTATCTCTTTGCTCCGCATGTTTCATCTGTCAATGCAAAATATATGTTTATTCAACGCTGTTGCACATATTACATGAATCATACAAAATTAATGCAAAATACGAATACTTTTAAAAATTTATTGAAAATAATGTGCGTGAGTAATTAATTCAAGAGCATATAATTAGAATCCGCTGACTGTATGGGATGGATGCATTTTGATCATAGATAGAGAGATAGAGAGAGAAAATGTGTATGCAGTAACAAAGCGAACAAATTTTTCGCATGCGTGACTCTAATTCTACATAGGATTGATGATTTGTGCACATTGAGAAAATGAAATGTACGTTTGTTTGAGTACTTTTGTACCAGTGATAGATTGCAAGACGATGTATAACGCAAATAGATTGATTTCGAGTTGAAACAGATGTGAACAATGTATATAATCCTTTGGCATGTTCACATAATACACATTTCATTGTTCGATCACATCGATTAAAATGTTTACTGCAAATGAACACGAGAGTGAGAGGGAGAGAGAGTCAGCCGTTACAGTTTCAAAATTGAGCACAAAAACGAGTTAGATCTTCAAGTGCTGATAATTTAATATTGATATCTTGTTTAATCTGGAAAAATCCATTTTAATGCTAATGTCTGTTTTGTGTCTAATAGCCCCGTGTGTACTGTTCAATTCATCCCCATTATTATTTCGGCAACAATTACAGTCGCATGCATCATTGCTGTGAATTAAAACCACTTCACCGATGAACCGGAGACATTATATCCATCAATTGAACAGAATGAGTTCATATAATATATAATTTCGATTTTGATTTCGATAACAATGCTCCGGGATACGCGCTCACACATTCAATATCAATTCGGTATGGATTTGGTGATGTGAGGTTGAACATGGTTTTCCGCATATTTTATGAGTACATAGCAAAAACTAACTGTTCAACGCAAATAAAAATCAAAACCAAGAAAGACAAAGAGTTAGCGAATGTACGGAGGAAAAAACGCACGCACAAACTAATAATTACAAAATAACCCTTTTTTCAACCAACGGGTGCATTTTATCCAAACATAATAATTCATTGTCACTATTAGCGTGTAGCCCAAGTGTGTGTGTGTAGACGTGCGATTGTGCCCTAAACGACATGGTATAATATGACTCTGTGGCGACAGATTATGTAAAATCAACCCCAATCATATCGGATTTGACCAATGTTGTAGTTTCGACGAGGTTGTCGCCACTCTCTCTCTCTCTCTCTCTCTCTCTCCTCTCTCTGTTTCTATTTTCTCTTGCTTCTATTTTTTTTGATGTTTCTGTGCGACTGAAAAATCTAATAAAAAATCCTATCGCGATGTTACATTGAATGAAAAAGTAATTGCTAGTTTGGATAAAATAGAAATAAAGAGAACGCAACGCACGACAAAAAAAAAGTTGGATATGGAATCGAAAAGGAAAGAACATGTACGCGTCGTGATGGCAGCAGGAACTATAATATGATTGTTCAGACAATTTGCATAGGAACTGTCGGGCCAGAGCAATGGCAAAAATGAAAAAAAATGAACTGTTCAAAGGCTTGCTTGCATACAATAGCAATGTTTCAATTTGGTCTTTTCTATTTGGTGTGAGTGAATTACTGTTGCGTATGCGACTCTCGTTTACAATACGGGCAAAACAACTCGCTACGCATATGAACCCTATCAATATTATTCATAATTCATTTTTTTGGTCTCTTGTTCGTCCGTTTTCATGTGATACGTAAAATCCTTCGATAGCCGGTAGCCTTATGCAATCATGAACGTATGCATACACCTAATGGGTTTAAGTAAAATGATCCACAATATAGAAACCATGTCGGTTTCATTGAAAGCACCAAAATATTAGGCAAAGTGTGGATTTAACAACGAATTAGTGCGATTCTGATGATCGCATCAACAACAACAACAAAAACAATATGTGAAATGAAAATGAGTGGCAAGAAGTTGACTTTCCTCAGTAGTATATATATTGTTCAGAAAGACGATGGACGATGGCAGACAATTAGCGCATTGGATAAAGAAGCAATCGGGGGGTTGGTTATACCGGAAAATAAGTTGTTGTTTTTTTGGTCTACGATAGCGATAAAATATGCACGTTTCTCGACAATTATCTAAGTCAAATCTAATGCTATTCACACAAACACACCATTTGCTTCGGCAATACAATACAAACGCAATTTTGTTTATTCATTAAACTTTCGATTATTTTGTGAGCAACGGTGGACTCAGCCCGAGTCTAAATGAAAATCGTTTTCTTAGCACGTTTTTCTTCTTTTCATGATCGCATTAAATTTATGTTCTCGCACTTATATATGGTCAGAGAGCGAAAGGGCGAACGAGTTAAACATGGATATCATTTGACGGTTGCATTCGTTCAGTCGATGTTTATGACACTCTAAAATGTATGGCATGAATTGTCGGGCGAGAATGTTCTGAATTTTCTCGGTGCGTTCAAGAACAACCCATTTTACGATGTGTCGCGATTACAATCTCTTGTACCGTTTGGTTGCTTGTTTTATTGCTTGTTCGAAATTGTTCATTTATTTTCTCGAATCGCCTTTGAACAGTGTTCAGTTTCATTGTTTCGAGCCATCATTCATTTTGGATTGTTTATGGGTTTTTTTTTCTTTCGTTAACGTTACGTATGTGTGCTTGATTGCGTACTTTTCTTGGACTTGCACTATATTGTGTGTGCTTCTTGCTTGTATGCTACAATGATATACATCATCCATAAAGTGGATTGTATTAAAAAAAAATAACAACAATCGAAGGTAAATAGACATAAACCTATTTTCACTGCCATTTAGCATGGAATCATTTCAATTTCATTTTCGATGCAGACAAATTGACAGCTAAACGTGGGGAGTTTACCATTTGCCAACGTTATGCCACAGTTGCCACACACACCCATCCATATTCAGTACTGTATTGTAAATATGTGGTATGGTGTACTCGGCGGCCACTCTTGGTTTACGTATATTGGCTACGGTTTCAGAGTTTGGTTTTGATTAACGTTTTTATTTTTCCTATCTCTCTCCCTCTCTGCTCTTTTCTTCATACTGACCCTGGCTGATCGGTTTTAGTGGCGAACAAAAATACAAACAAAATCTCATGAACGAAAACGAAATAAAGTGTTTTGGTTTGTTGATTGTACACGTAACATACAAGCAAGCTTTTACTAGATCGACATGCAAAATCACCATAATTCGTATTCGTTGTCTCGAATAGTCGTCGTTCTGTAGACATCGATGGATAACATTTATGTTTATTTATTTGAGCCGCTTGACTCATTCAATAGTTGGAGGTTTTTTTTCGTGTGTTTTTCAGAGTATTTGCATTTCAGTTCATGTATGTTTCCTTTTTTTTTGCATTTGTAACGATTCTATGTGTATGCGTTTTTTCACCTGCACAACATGGTGTGATGAGCTAAGAGCGGATAAATGTAATCGCATATAATCGTCAATGGGTTTTAGCATTGTGCAACCAGACAATTTTTCATTCATTACACTTTTTCCAGTATGCGCAACTCTTTTGCGAATGACGACGATTGAAATTGAAGTGGTGTTTTTGTCGGTGCTGGTTGCTGCTGTTGCTTATTGTTTTGCAGTCTTTTTGGTTGTCGTTCTTTCTGCGGTTATCGAGACGACCATATATTATTTATGGTACTTTTAAATGGTTTGTTTAGTGTGTAATTTTTCCCAACCACACGCCAACAATGTTCTTTCTTCGTTTTCTACTATTCTACGGTACTGAAACGGTAGTGGTGGTGGTGGTAGTGCTGATGGTGTTTTTTTTTTTCAGTTGCATTCATTTTTCATTTAAACTTTACATTTGTTTTACGTTATTTTCCCATTAAACTTGTGCGCTTTGGATTCTTTTCTCTCTTCTTGTTATCATTCGGGTTTTGTGATTCACCCACAGGCGCACATACACGTTAATTACACTTTGATCTAAATTTTGAAATTGTTCATACAAAACTATTAGCCATAATCTAACTTTCATTTTGCCATTGGTGAATATATTCGAGCTGTCTGATTTATTTTCACCACAAAATTCAATGCACTTTTTCGTTCATGCGAACGTGGGTGTGGGTGTGTGTGTGTGTGTGTGAGGGTGTGCTTTTTTATTCGTTTTCATTTCGATATAATGTGTGTTTGCTAAAATCGGCTGCACTATTGTTCTAATGGGCAATAAAAGCAATAAAGTTAATAAAAAGTTCCCATTCAATTCGCATGTAAACGAGAACTTTTCAACATTTTCAAATCACAATCTGCAATCATGTTATTTCAACCGACACCGGTTACACATAGTCGAACGGAATACGGATGATTGCTGTTGAAAATTTGCAAACAACACTTTCTATCGAAAGTTTTTTGGCCGAACATATGTAAATTAGTATCCCTAAATGGGCTTTCCATTTAGACGTTGTGAACACAAAATGGATATATTTTTAGTGTATATGATATGGCTAAACACTTTAATTAATAAGTTCCTCGATAATTTATAGTCAAATATACCCATTTTAGAAGAAACTAGACATTTTAATCGAAAAATAACAGCAGAAACCATAAACGCATATAAATTATTCAATTATTTCCGTATCTCGTACATATAGAGCGAATAAAGGGTGAATATATATTGTTGTTACACTCTTGGATACTCAGTATAATACATAAAAAAAAAAATTAAACAATTTTTACCTGGGCATGGTAAGCAGTCTAGAGTTTTTTGTACGTTGGGACCACTGCATGTGGCACCACCATTCAATGGCATCGGATTATTGCAACTTCGTGTACGCTTTTGACCAATTGGCGATCGGCCTGGGCATCGACATTCTGTCCATTGGCTCCATGCACTCCAACCACCATTCACTAAAGAGAAAATGAAATTTCAAGAAAAAAAAAACGAATTCATTAATTAGTAACAAAACTCGTTTAATTGTATTGCTTTACACAGAGGCTTTAATTAAAAACACCATTCAATACTATAAGCATAAATTAGTCAATTTTTAACTTGATTCGGTGAATTTCACTTATTTTTTGTTTTCTCGCGCATTTATGAATATTCAATGACGAATTTACGGTGAAAATTAAAGAGTAGAAAATTAAGATAGGCCATTTGCGCGCAAAAAAAATCAAAGACAAACATTTTTGTAGTAAAATTCTCGGCAAAATGTCAATATTTGTATTCATTGGTTTTTTGTTTTGTTTTTTCAATAAATGGACACTAAAACATGCGTCTGAGTGACACCAACCATTAAACATACATGACGGTGAGAGAAAAACAGACAGACAAAACGACAAGACAGGGCCAAAAATACTACATCGATTCGTGTCAAATAACTCAATGTTGGCCTCTGTGCTGTTTGCCGTGACTATTTTAGCCATCTCTCACTCTCTCTCTCTCTCTTTCTTTATTTTCAAATAATATATAGGTTCTCATTCCTTGGTTCACATTTTACTCGAATCACATTGCATATCTCATTATTTATTTTCAACAAAAATATATCGTTATGTGCGTGAATGTGCATGTTCGAAACTGATTTTTATGGGAACAAGTAAATTAAGAAATTCTCTTTAAACTGTGGAAAAATCTACATTTTGCGTTGAATTTGTGTGCCAGAGAAAATACGGCGAAAAGACGAGTTACAATTTTTGCATAACTAAATTGTTCTGTTGTGAATCGTGTGCTGTGAATTGGTCGTTTTGTCTTAAATGAATGTGTGTGTGCCGATTTATCTGACATTTTGAATATATATGGCGATTTAGCTGGATGTTTTGATTTACTTCAATCTACACGTAATTTTCTGTCTCGCATATACGCCGTTACATTTTTGCTTTCGCGTGGTATTTTGTTGTTTTATTTCTGCCGTATTTTTTTTTACTTCCATCGTATTTTCTCTGTGGTTTATTTGAAGAGAAAACAGATTGTTTGTGAAGAACGGTAAGAAAAGGTAAATTTTTTTTTATTCTCTTTCGTGATTTCGCGCGCGCATTTACACATTAACGACATGAAAAGACACAATTTATACATTTTAATTCCTGTCCGGAGTTTTTCCATTCTTCGATCGATCGTTGTGCTTGCTGCGCTGTGTTTGCAATTTTTTTCTCTCGTCATGTTGCTCACATTTAATCGTCGTTCGGAACTAATATCAATAATGTTTCACATAAATTGTCTATGGTTTAGTCAGCGCGTGTGCAATTTTCTTGACAAAATGCATCATCGCTACAAACAAAATGATGGTAAGCAAAACGACCGATCGACAGTGCGCTGAACTGTACTGTGTGCAATGCCATTTACACCAAGCGTAGCATATACTTCTAAATTGCATTATATGCACGGGATTCAAACGGATTTTCCTTTTTGTATGACGATGTATACACTCTTTTTTTTCGTGTGTATCAGGCTGTCGCCACTTATACTTTCCGTAAAGCGTGTTTGTGCGCCAGTTTGTGTACTACATACTGTGAATATTTCAATTGCTTGCAAGCGCGCATCCATATGTGCTATTTCGTTTATGCATAATTTGTATTGTTTCTCTTGTTCGAGTTGTCGTCAATGTTTCGACATTTCTCTTGGTTTAATTTCTCTCTCTCTCTCTCTCTCTCTCTCTCTCTCTCTCTCTCTTCACGTCTTCTCTGTCGTTTGATCGCTTCAAAACTATGTTGTATGTTTTTTTCTTCTATGTTTTCTAAACGATTGCTATTTGTTTGTTTCGAGCAACACATATACACGCCTCATTGCGCTGATTCAATTTTTCACTGAAGATTGCAAGGAGTGAGCAAAAAATACACACAAACACACATTGAAAATTCTCCAGCATCGCTTCGAAGTATAATGAAGGCTATCATGAAAATAATTGCACGAACTTATAAAATAAATGAAGAATATTTAAATAAATTGGAGATGCCATTGAGATTAGTGTTTTGAATGGGTGCGACTTGCATCACATCGATTTACTTATTTATTGAAAGTCTTCGAGAATTTAGATTTTTTCTTTCTCTCGTCCGCTCGAATTTTGCTATAAATTGTAGCTCAATCAAGAAAAAGAATGGTGACATAAATGCTGAATTCCTCCATTCTTCTTCGTCGTCTGTTGCCGTTTATTTTCTATGCATTTGGTAGATTTTTGCATAGAAAACAAAGAGAATATGTGCGGCAAATGTTTTGAATTTTTTTAATGCGTCCGCATTTTGGTTGTGCATTCCAAAGCAAAAGAAACAGATTAGTATGGCATTTGAATTTCTATCATGATGAAGTATAGGAGCAGTCGCATGGAACTTCATTAGTCTTTTTTACTGTATTTTTGCTTGGGCGTTATTCTCTCTCTCTCTCTATCCCTCCCTCGCTGGATTAATAAGTATATGAAATGTATTTTAATGAAAGAATCAAGAACAAAATGAGAAAGAGTAAGTGAAAAAAAATCAGCCAGATTGTAAATCGATAGAGGATTAATATTATGTAGTTGTTTTAATGTAAGTAGTGAAACTAAGCGAGGCTCAGTTGAATCTTTTTTTATTCGTCTGTTCTTGAATTTTTTTAACATTGAATTTTTTTTTATTGCCTCACTTCTTGTGTTTCGTTCATTGATTTCCAATGAAAACGCCAACAAAACAGACTATGTATGCAGCAAGAGAAAGAGAGAAAAAAGAGCTACGATTTCAATGGACCGCACACAATGATAACCATATGCCTCAATTAATATTTGCTCTGCTGTTTTTTTGTTGTTGTTGAATTTCTTTTGTTTCATCTTTTATTCAGTACTTAATGTATACACATTTTATAGATATATTGAGTGAGAGTATGTGCATATAACTGAACTACTGTTAAAACGCACACACGCAAAAATACCATCGATTGATACAGAGTTCGCCAGACGAAATCAAGAAGTCACCTAATCGAATGGTTTCAGGCCCTTGCGCGATTCATTTACCCATCGGGATGTGATACGAAAAAGCACTGCGTGAGTCAGTGCATATCATTCGTTTGAGACATAAAGAAGTCTGTATTTGCAACAAAAACACCATATCATTTAAATGGTTTTGTGTTCAGAAGTCCGACCAAAATCTCCAATAGTAAGAATAGGGGAAAGAGAAAAAAAAAATCTCGAATAAATACCGTGAAATCGGCATTTGAAACTCTCATCTTTAAATTAAATTTGCATCCACGAATTTTTGATTTGTTTAAATTCTGCGAATTAAATTGAGCGAATGTATCATCGAAATGAATCGAAAAAAAGAGACTGCAAAAAAACGCACAGTATTATTGCTTGTCGCGAGCCGATTTAATTCCCATTTAATTCCACAGCCCACAATTCGTGGCATTAATTCCACAGCCCATAGTATTGAATGGCATTGGGCATCAAATGAACACTAATATTGAATTTGAAATTCAAACTGAATCGACTAAACGAACTAAACTTACCATATACGGTTAATGAAACTGGATCAGATAATCTTTTTCCGGCGATGTTCTCAGCAACGCATGTGTAATTTGCCATGTCCTAAACCAACCAACAACGAAACATACAAGAAAAAAGACAACGACATCAGCAAACGAAATTAACAAGAGTACATGAGAATAAAGTTTAATATAAAATTGGCGATTTTTTATTCATTCTGCCAAAGAGAATGAATTAGTTTGGTGCTGCTGCACAACGAGAGTTCAACGGTTGGCGTGAACATCTTTTTGTGAGCATGCACACGTATATCGAGTTTGATTATAGGCGATAAAAATAAAATGTGAAGGGAGGATGGTGGTAATCAATGTTAATGGCATCGAATCAATCATACCGTCATTGATGCATGCGTAATCAGAACGCTTCCCTCGACGGTCATCAACACCGATGCATCCTGTATGAGAGGTGATCCATTTTTCAGCCATTGAATCTTCGGGGCTGGCACACCATTAGGCGGGCTACACGATATTTCAGCACGTCCATTAGCCTCGACGCGAATCGATTGCGGTGAAATTTTGAACTGCTTTTTCAGATCTGCAATAAGAGAGAGAAAGAGAAGTAAATAATATGATTATTATAAAAGCTTTATCATTTTTTGTGAGGTTTTTTTTCTTGTTCGTTTCGTTTATTCTAAAGGTGCGATTTCATGTAGAAATAAATATTAATTGCACATATATTCACCGTATATCGCTTATAATATACTACGAAAGAGGTGGAGAAATCACTTGGAATTCAGTGTTCTTTTTTTTTGGTATGGGAACTGTCTTTGCCGATTTATTACAAATGATGTGTCATTTATTAGAAAATGTAAGTGGAATAGAGGCGCATCCAGGCATTTTTTCGATGCAAAATACAAGACAAAAAATGAAACAAGAATGTGCTTGTAATTTTCGCCATCAAACATGACCCGAACACCCGACTCATATACATAAAAAACGACCATAACACTTAATGCAAAGTTGTTGTTGTTGTTGTTTTTTTGCTCCACACCGCCACAATCATGAATCAATCAATGATCGTTCTCTTCCAAGGAAACGAAAGAAATGTGCTTGTTATTTGTTTTATTTTTTCATTGCGGTTCGCCTTTTTTTGCTTTCGAATGTTTTGTTTCGACATACAACAAAATGAGAAATCATATATATATACAAAACACCTCAGCCCACGTATATTTACCCTGAATTCAATGGTTTGATTGGCGGCTCCAAAAATTAAGAAAAGCCACATAACATAAAAAATGACTTGAACCAAAACCAAAAATTTGATTCAAAAGTATCAATTGTGTATTATGACAAAAAAAAAAACAACAACAACAGCACTAACAAAATAATAAAGAATTATGGAATGAATTGAGTGTGTTCGATTGGCGTGTGTACGTGTACGCAATTGACTAACCGATTAAAATGCAAGACAAGACACTTTAACATATAAATTTCGATTCGTTTCACATTAAACATGTTATGTTTCGTGAATATGTCTCTCATACATCGATCGAACCCTGTGAGTGAGTGAGTGAGTGAGTGGCTGAGAGAAAAATAAAGAGCCAGAATGCCTTTGTAATTTAAATATAGGCAAATTGTTCACGATTATTCACTAATTCACGAAATCACATCGATTTGGTTCGTTCTTTTCTTTTCAGTCGTTATACATACATATATATATATTATTTTTTTCGGCTTTTTGACGTGCGCATTGTTTGTGAATTAAGGTAACACGTTTCAACTTCTACGAAATTCAAAATGATTGTGTCGAACTTAATAAAAAAGCATAAAATAATAACAATAATGCACGCCGAACGATGAGAAATGAGAAAACGAAGAACGAAAAAAATATATATGTTGATAATTTTGTGAAAAAAGACGAGCGTGAGCACGACAGAAAGAGGAAATATGATTTTGATTTATTGTCAGTGTTCATTTGATTGTAAACTATCGATAGATTTGCATTCAGTTTATTTCATCTGTTTTATTTTGTCAGATTTCGTGATATTTGTGTGTGACTGGATATCATTATAATATTGAAACCGTTATGAATGCAATCAATTTTTACTATTTCTTGATTTTTTCTTCGTCTTTTTTAAATCATCGTTGAACATTTCATCGAACACGTTATCACACTGTTTGAAGTGTGATAGACTCTAATTTAGTCCAATCAATCGTGGCACAAAACGAGTATGATGGCATGACAAAAAGTCACTCGTTTACCTAATCGATGACACTCCCGCTGGTATATGATGTTCAAATTAATGGTGATTGCAAATGCAAATGAAATTACCAGATAAATTTGCCATTAGGCAGATCGAATATGAAACAAAAAAATATTGGTTGAGCAATGAACTTTCGAAATGTGTCATTGTCGACTTGCAGACTGTTCTGTTGTTTTGTTTTCGATCGGAAAACTTTGATTCAATCACGACCGATTTGAAAACTGGTCATGTTAAACAGGTCTATTTTATTACAATCAATTAACAACAATTCACTTGAAGTGTTACAAAGCAACAAATTATTTACAATCATACGGATTACTCAGCAATTAACATGTTGGATTAATCATATTGAAGTTTTTTTTTCTTCGTTTGGATTAATGAAAATGTGTGAGATATTTCTGTCTTAAGGCAAATGAACGATGAGAGTTGATGAAAGAATGAGAAAAAAATTCACGGAATTTTATGTATTTACAGCGGGTCATTGAAAACATTCGAGAAAAAAAATAAGACAAAGTGTACAGCATTCTTACGATCATTCACAATCCAATGTGTGATTACCATAATTTATCGGAAATTCAATAGAAGAGAAAGAAGAATATAGTGACAATTGAACAATTTAACATAATGCAGATACTCATGTTTGATTCTAACACTCAATGGAAGTGGACAGTCCTCTAAGAAATATCATAAAATACAATGAATCGATGACCGTATTCAATGAACGAACCGGCACCAGATGCTAAGTCCAAAGACACGAACTGCAACAGACAATTGAAAAATTTCCACACTTACAAATTTTCAATCCGCTATTAATTATATTGAATAGATATATTTTATAAGCATCATCATTTGGTGTTGTTGTCGAATTCGTTTGTTGTATCCTCTCGACTTTTTTTTATCAACTTTTATATTAACAGAATGGACAGAGAGAGAGAGAGAGAATGTATAAATACATTTATCTTATTGCCGCATGAATGTTTGAAGAAAACAAGAGATTTGAACAAACGCGTTATGCTTGGGTAGGGTCCAACGATCAATTAGTACGTAAGGATTTACATCTTCGTTTGTTCACATCAACAGGTATTGATATGTTATTCTACTCGTAGCGTAGTGCGTTTTTTTCATCTCTCTCCTCGTCGCATCGGTTTGCCTTCGTTTAATTTTCATTTGTTGTAAAATCACAGCAGGAAGTAGAACCTTGTGTATTTTCATTGTGCTTTATGTGAATTTTAAAAAACCTGAAGAGAAGACTAACAACATCGACGAAGAGAAAAAAAAATGAGCATAATCTGATGTAAGAAAGAGAAAAAAACACTATTACGACCAGGTTTTTTGTGTATTTTAATAAAAACGAATGAGCATTGAATGCTTCAATGGAAATTTTGCTGTTAGTTCAGTCGAATGCAATATATAAAAAAAACGAATCTGAGGCCAATATGTGAAATATATTAAATTACAAATTTTTAAGACGAAAATTATGGCTTAAACTCCATTCCGTTGCAAAACATTCTCTACTCCGAAAAGAATGCCATATTGAAGTATTTTTTTTTTATCTTCGACTGTCAAAGAGTTTTTTTTTTTCAAGTCAAAAACATGTTCACAAAACATACACAAATCGATATACAATGAGAGAGAAACTAACGAGAACAGTTTTTGTCATTCGACGAACGGAAATTATCTGCTATTTGAAATCATCTATATAAATGTTTTTAATACAATTACCAAATGAAATAAAAAAAAAACACAAATTTAAAGAAACAGTTCAATATTTTCACATGAAATATATTGTTCTCACAGACGATACGACGAAAACCGAGAAGAATAAATTTGGAAAGGAATCGTTTGCAATTGTGTATCCAATGTACAAACATCGTCAATATGCGATTAGATGCACAGCTGTGTGCACGTGCGATATCTTAAAGAAATCTCAAACAGAGAGTAAGAGAAAGAGAACCGAAAGAAGAATGCATACATTCCGATAATGAATAGGTCACATAATATAGACATTTAAAAAAGAAACGAGAAAAATTAAACATGAAATTTGAATGTGTTCAAGTTCATGAGTGCATTGAAATCAAAAGATCACGGAGCGAAAAAAAACGCAACACATTTTTCGAGATTCCTTTTTACTCTCTCTCTCTCTCTCTCTCGCTCTCCCTCTCTCTCTTACTCGCTTCAAAAGACGCTGTTGTGATTTTGGGTCGTAGAATTGAATGTTGAAAGAAGCACAGATACAGTATCAAGGCCTATTTTATTATCTTCATCTTTTATTATTTACAGTTTTAGTTTGTTTGTTTCATTCTTGTGATTACTCTCTCGCCCGTCGATCATCAACTTTTTTATGTGTGTATTTAATTTGAGTTTTTTTTTCTCTTCATTCTGTTCTGTTGTTCATATGTGCTGTCTTTCTATTCTTCGACTTTATTCGACGGCAATGCACATGAAATAAAAAAAAAACATCCTTACATTATCTGTACCCTTAATCTAATACTTGGAGGAAAAAAATCCGATTCATTCTTCAGTCGCTCGTTTTATTTCTTTATTCGCCAGAGTATTTATCAACTTAAAGGCACTCTGTCGATGTAACTCTCCATCAAAAAAGTAAATATTACTTTCTGATTGAGTGTTATTCCATTGAAAGCACCGTCATTTCAATGCTACACATGCATTTCATCCTTTTAATTTTCGAAACAAACTACTTCATCAATCGTCTATATAAAGGTACCAACCAAAAGGATTTATTTCTCGTTTTCAATTTTAAAGTTTGTGTAAAATTATATTATAACGAACGAAAAACCCGTAGCCCGTTATGAGTTCATTTCGTACATATATACCTGTCTTTTGGATTCAGTCGTCCGTGCAATGTTTGGTACGTATTGAGTGTTCAATTTTCGTTCCCAAGCGCGCGTACACTGAATCATCAATCAAAAATTAAAGACACATGATAGAGAGACAAAAGCGAAGAAGACGATCATGATGCATTGCCTCTCATAGGCAACAGTGTCCGAACCAAAAAAAGAGACAACGTCCGAACACGTCAATTGCTTTTTGCTACTTTGAAAGATGTAGCCGATATAATGACATTGTTGCCATAACTTTTTTACTTTGTGCCAAACATTCAATGGTTTTTGTACGGTGGTTCGGCTTTTTTATCTGACATTTCAAAGTATATACATGAGCGACGATGATATTTATGTGTCACAGATGAACAGTTCAGTGAAATTAGCAACCGAATTCGAATGTTGGCTCATTATCGTTCGTTTTTTTTCCTTCCCTTGACTTTTTTCCCTTTTCATTTCGGACGCAAGACGTGAAAATCGATAAGGAATTTCAATTTCAGGGTGAATCGTTTCTAAGTAAAAACTAATCCCAAAAGAAGTCCAATTATAGGTCGTTGTGTAACAACAACAGCAACAACCACGGTGGAAAAGGAAGTGATTTGATGATAGAGGACAATAATGAAGTGTATTTGTCATTTGCAGCTGGAAACGGTAGTAGTACTATTTCATAGTTGGCAATCAACTGCAATAATGAGAGGAGAAACAAAAAAAAAATAACTCTCCATCATTTAGATTTTTGACAATAATCAACCGTCTTGTTAATAACATGTTTCGCCAATGAAGAACGTAATCACACACACAAGGTTTCTTATTCGAGGAAAATGTTTATGCGTGTGTTTAGTGACCGTGCATTAATGCGGATCTTGAGTCTAATGTCTGTATTAGGAATGGCAATGGGGTGATTGACGCCGTACGGAAAATCTGCAACCATATATACATTAATACCGTCTGAATTGCCTATAACAAGAATGACAGAGGACATAACAAAACGGTACCACCATATCGGTGCTAAAAATTTTAACGAAAGAAAAGACTCTTCGTCTTGCAAACGAACACACTAAGCAATAAGAAGAAAATATACAAACACTACATTTGATTACGGATAGTTGTATCATACTTGTGCGCATTAAGTAAAAACATACTGTAATTCAATACCATTCTATTTTCCAATTGTACTTTACAAGGCTCTTGTTTCCTTTTGCATATTACTTATTCTTTACATTTGGATGGAAGAAACAAAAAAATGTTCTGGTTCGGTTTTGTTGTGTGAATAATTTCCATGAAACGTAATGAGAACCCTTATATCGACACACACAGAGACATACAATAGGAAATCAAATACTATAGGCTGGTGTTTATTATCTACTTATTTACTCATTTCTGAATTTTTAACATGGCTAACAAAGTAATAATGTTGAACGCACTCAAAAACCGTTTCGAAAATAAAAAAAATGACAAACACATAGACGTGCGATCAAGTAAAAGAACAAAGAATATTTTCGAATCGATAAGCCTGTATTCATTTGAATGGGAATGACAACAGCCAGTGATGTAAAAAACCATCAAATAATAATAACAACAACAACAATAACAAATGGTTTCAGTTTACAAAGATGTAGAAATTCATAGCTAGTTTTTTTGTTGTTGCTCATATGAGTGTCATTCATCTCGAGTGAAAAGCGTTTGCATTACACTGGATTTGCGCAAAAAGACGCAAACAAAACCGAACAATGGTGTGGAATATGATATTAAAAATGACTACGTTTGAGAAAAAAAACCCCGCTAAGAATAGATTACGTTTAGAGTGTACATCAGACGCCCGAACGGCCCATTTTTTCTTTTGGCTCAAAGTGTATATGTGATATGTGCTTATGTGGTCTTCATAAGTTTATTAGGTGATTTTGAGGCAGTAATAGAGAGCGCAATTGCGGTACATGTTTGCGTCTTATTATTCGATTTTGATGAGTGAAATCAAATACTAATTCGACCGAAAATGGTAGGCGAAGAACTGAAAGGTCACATTTGACATGTTGTAATGCCTTACAAGTGGTGTGCATTCATTTCAAATTCTTCAGCATAAACATAAAATTATCTTACACGCACCACAAGCTTCTTATATTCCACAAACAGAAACAGCAAATAAACACTAAAATAGACGGAAGCGCGCACATTATATTTTTATTCGGCGAAAATTGGCCGCTATGAAAAGTGTACGATCAATTTATAAGTCGTATTATGTGGAATGTGGACGACAGACTCATGTAATTTTATATGGCAATTAACCCATTGAAATCTTTAACGCAAGTTTCACCACCGCAAACACTTGGTTTTTTCTAACCAAAGAATAACCATTTTCTTTCTTTGAGTTAAAAACGTTTATAATTGTGAAACTAGTACTTTTACGATTGTATTAAAAATTGCTAGTTAAGACATAAGAAACAAGTCTTTGCTTGAGTCATACACATGCAAACATTTTGCCAACAAGACAAAAGTAGTTTATAATCCAAAGGCCATGGCTTAGTGAGCTTGAGTGAAGAAAAAATGGTATAAAGTCAAAAGAAAATCCGTTATCCATATTCCATTTTTATCCTTTCGAATGGCATTATCCCTTAAGGTGACAAGGGCGTTGGCAAAACTGTTTTATTTGACAAGTTTTAAAAAGTTGACAATGTGATGGCTTTTTTCATTTTACTTTTTAATTCTTTTATCTCGTCGACGCTGGATTCGTTCTTTCTCGCTCGTTTTGCGTAATTAAAAGGCGTATTTAAAATGCCCGAAGAAGCAACTGGATGGAATGAGCAGCGAATTGAAAAAAGATGGATCATCCCGAATTGAAAAAGATTGACGAAGAAAGATGAAAAAGTTATGTGATCACACATCGTATAAAATATTTTGCAAAATGCTATGTGTTTAATTCGGACTGACTGACTGACTAACACTCAATGTAATGCATTGTCAACACCGTGGCTTAGCAGCTTTTTAGTATGCGGTACTGGCGGTTACTCGGGCTTTTAATGTTTTAATTAAAAACTAAAACATTTTCTCATGTTGCTCCATTGCTCTCTGCATGTCCTGTTATCTAACAGCAAACGTCACCGTATACGGACTCATTTTACTTTTAACACTCAACTTCATATAGGATGTGTGTGTGTGAGACAGAGAGGGAGAAAAAAAAAAGAGAACAAATGGAGTGGGTTGGCATTTTCCTTACCATTTGCGTCATTCTAAATGAGCCAATGGCCATAAGTATATTGTATGTTTATGCGTTTATGGTATTGCACATGCACACATAAATACGGCCAATGAAACCGACAAAGTTAGCCAAATGAGAATCTATCCCAAATTCCAAAATGATTTTTATATGAATGGATTTTGATATGTGTTTGTGTCTGTGTGTGTGTATATGCGAGAGAGAGTTCGTTTTCGCTAACTTTTAAATCTCATTCTTGTCGCCTGGTTTGGTTGATTTTCAATTAAATTTTCTTCATCTTGTTTTAAATTTAATTAATTTTCCAAAAACGAAATGAAAAGATGGCTACAGAAAATACGCTTTTACATTTCCTCCCCGAATCGAATGTATCCAAGAGAAAAATGGCAAAAGAAGAGAAAAGAGGCGAGAGAAAAAAAAACAGCGCAAAAGAAATGAAGATCGAGCCAACAACTGGAATGAAACCTTTTTCTGTGTAACTATATTTTTCTTCACTTTGGCCTGATAGATTATAAAATGCGCAACGTCCTTGTAATAAAAAGTTATAATTTAGATTTTCCATAATCCTTCTTTACTTATTGTGCGCAAATAGATTCTCAATGTGAAATAAAATAATAATTATTATTATTGTTATACTCATTTCATCCACTTTTCAAATGAAAATGGATTAAAGTCGACAGAAAAAGGATTGAAAGCTCACAATTCAATGTGAATTCATATGCGAAAATGTGTAAGGGTGAAAACTTTTGTCAAACGACTTGTAGAGATGATGAAAACGAACATTTCTCTCTCTCTTTCTCGTTCACTCCTTTTATGCAAGGGAAAAATGTAACGGTTCACAACCAATCTCCCAATGTTTAGTCCATAACCTGTCATTTAAAATGATTACTATTGTTATTGAAATATGGAGAAAACTTTTTAGTTGATAAAATCATCACCTTTTTGTCACCAGCACACATACACATTTAAGCGTCGACGCTTTGGTGCATTGTAATATAGTTTTCCACTTCATTCATATTCGACATTGTCGTTGTACAACCACAGTAATGCGCTGCCAAAGATGAACAAAGTGGAAGTTCCGTGCGAATTTTCAATTTAATTTCTTTTCAATAAAGCCCGACGACTTTTATCTCACCGAAAAACTTATTCGCAAATACGATTCATATCCATGAATAAAAAAAAATGCCTACGCTTTCATTGTATACTTATCACACGCCATCTCACTCATATTTTCCCATAATTCAGATAATTTTTTTTTTCTTCTCCGCTCCGATACGTTGAAGTTTTTTTTTCGTTTAGCTTTTTCGCTATTTTCCACTACTACTCAACATATATTAGACATATGGGATGCTTGTTGTGCAATTTTTCGCATGGCTTTGGAGACGGAGGGGGGCTGTTTGCATGCTTTGCGAAAAATCGTGAATACAAAATTCACTTGACAATAGCAGCAATGTATGCTAGAGAAAAGTGAAGAATAAAATTGCAATGTATGCATCGAATGACTGTGAAAATCATAAAATTCGAGGGCATAATAGATAATCCGGCGAAAAGCGAAAAATCCGGCTTTATTCTCTTCTTTTACTCACTCACTCACCATGTTTTTATACATAATATGACTTCATAACACATATTCTGTGTACGACGTAATGCTCTCTTCCTCTATCAAATGCTTTGCTCGAGCTTTGGCTCATATCAATTCACCAGACGATGTATACACACACACACACAGAAAGAGAGAGAGAGAGAGTGTGGAAATTCAGAACTATATTACTTTAAAAGAAATAAAATTACGGTTTGATGGTCGATGCTTTGTCTCATGTGTGCGTTTATTCGCATTATGGAGATATTCAGTCGATCCAATATCAGAAAACTTTTATACCTCACTTTCGATTGCCATTATGCACTCGCATTCATTTTACCCGAAATGCGAATGAGATTGAGCAGAAGACCGTGGCAATAGCGAGAATTGGAGAGAGAAAAGAATAAGCATACATATATATATATTTACATATATATAAAATACCAATTTCAAATGAGAATCAATTGGTATTTCATTTTTCGCATTGCAAGTTATTCGTTTGGTTGCATTGGTGTGCTTATTGGAGGAAAGTTTTGCTGGATAGTTTAGTTGCTTGATATATATGTATAGAGCAAACAATAGGCTGAATATGTCTTTTGTTAGTGCAAGAAACTGATTGAAAAGTGCAAACGCATTTGCGAAAATGAAGAGCACAAAAAAACGTTCTCACATACACACACACACACACACAGCAAATAGATTGATTCTTTTGCGCCACCGATGGGGGAGAGCGCATAATGGTGACATCTTCAAAAAAGAACGAGCGTGAGAGAGAGTGAGAGATAGTTAGAAATCGAGTCAATTTGTAATAATAAACTTTTAATAGAATTTTTTCTCTCTGGTCTTTTATATTGTGCTGGTATTGCTACTGTTGATGGCATCACAAAATGCGTTCATCGAAGACCCAAACTTGCGCATCCAGCACAAAACCGTGTAAGAAGATCGAATAAAAGGCAACAACACACATACAAAAACGATAAGCGGCTTTTCGAATTATATATTTTATTTAGAATCAAATTACTATTGTCAGCAGGGAGAAAAAAATGACGAAATCGAAAAGAAATAAAATGGGAGCGGATATTAAATTGAAGTTTTGAATGTGTGCTTGTCTATTCATTCATATATACGTATCGAATCCATGAAAATTGTCCGAGATGGAGAGAAAGATGACTTCTTGTTCGTGTGTCATAAAATGAGACCAACAGCAAGAAATTTATAGAAAAAAGTTGTTCTTCTTTTGGTAAAGTGTGCAATAAGGGGAAAAATTAAGTATAAAGAACGAAGCAAGCACATTTTCTTTAGTCAATTTACCGCAGAAAATATAATTCATGTGAATTCAATGAAATATTGGCAATCCGTTGAAATTGTGTATTCAGTCTCATTTGAGCCGGATTTAACTACTAAGTTCTGTGGAACACTCAAACTTGCAAAAAGAAACCACGGAAATTTTGTTGCAATGTTCACAAAGAGGTTAAGCCGACATCGTTCATCATATCATTTTGCCGCTTTGATAAATCTTGTGGAACGAAAATAAGATGTCCAATTTTTAAAATCGTCCGACAATATTTGCCATCAAATATAAAAACCACCACAGCAACAACAAAATATTTAACAACATATTTGGTTGTGATGACAACGCCTGCATCCGCGAGCAAGCAAAATGAAAAAAAAAACACCAGCGAACAATGCCAAAACAACAACGAAGAAAATAAATAAGAATGTTGCGATGTGCATCGGAATTATTTTTTTTTGTTCGCTTCTTCCGTCATCCAACTTTTTAACACTCATTAAACTTCCGTTTTCTATTGCCATTGTTTACTATAAATTTTACTTTAATTTCACTGTGTATATCATTTCGTTCTTCGGATCGGTAGGTGTGAGATGAGTCTGGCGCTACTGGTCTTTTATTGCACTTGTTTTGTTTTTTTTTTTTGCGTTCGTCTCATCCACGAGCCAGCTTCATTTTCATTTCTCAATCTATCTTCAAACTAATCTTTGATAATCCAAACTATTTTCACCATCTTTTTTACATTGTTCATTGTTTGCTTCTGTTGCACTGGCAATGACTGAATGATGGCAGTCGTGTGCGGTTTCCATGAAACACTCACTAACCAACCAACCAACAAAAAAATGAAATGAGATGAAAAGAGCGCGAACAAGAAATGCGAACAAGTAAACGGGACGATAGTGAAAAACTTAAGACGCGACGAGGTGCAAAAAAGGAATTTCTCACATTATTTTCTCGGTTGGATTTCTGCTTGATATTGAAAGTAAGAGAGCGTACGACCAAACTGAATCTTTGTCTTTCAGTTTTTTTTATATACATTGTGCTAACTCATTCCCGTTATTCGCTTCGCAACCGAAGCTCTTGTTCCCTTGATTATCATAAGTAATGAATGAATAATTAAACATAATAATTCTTCATAAAACTCTCTTGTGCACAAGTGGAATTGAAGGAAGTAAGTGTTTTTTTTTTCTTCTCGGGCTGTTGGTTGGTTTTTGGTTTGGTGTAACTGAAGAACAACGGTTTGCAAAACGGCATCACCATAAGAAATACTCAAGTGAACGGAATAGTTGAAAATTGGTGCACTCACAAAATGCAAACATGATGATAAAAAAAAAACACATATACAAATAACGACAACAATATAAGATGCGTACATTTGAATTTCGACCCGAATGTTTTACATTTACAGACGGTGAACCTTTGTTGGTGTAAGCTAACAATATTGTGTGTATGATATGACTATTGTTCGGTCAGAATTGAAAACAGCATGAAAAAACGAGAAGACAACAATGCGACGCTCGGCTGTATAAAATAGTCAACATTCAAAGTTGCCTATCTGTATTTGGTCGCCACAGAAAATTCTCAGTTTTAAAATCAGTAAATTTATTCGCGCACATTTGATATATGTGTTAAACTGAATTTTGTTTGTTCGTTGTATGTGTGTTTTTGTGTGCAAGGTTTTTCACCGTATGCTGCTTTTCTTTCCACTTTGCTATGCAGAAGCATCAATTTTCGTGCCCTCACCGCATGAGCACTTGAGCCGGGGATTGCATTTTGTCATCAAACAATGTTCACGATTCAAAGATGCACATCTCACAACACACAACATACAACGAAAAATATCCCTTACAACAAAAGCGCATTTTCATGCAGTGTCTTTTAATATTTAATGTAAGCTTTTTTCTTGCACAACAAACATAGAGAAACTTGTTTGCGCAGTGAGGAAAAAAGAATGCACAAAATGAGCTAACTAATCTTTGCAATGAGTAAAACAGAATGTGTGCAACCCACAAAAAAAAAA
>NW_022197846.1:3308007-3313035 GCF_009176525.2 Contarinia nasturtii | reverse complement strand
AAAAAAAATCGCCCTATCATTGCAATTCTTGGTTCCTCGCGCACGCACTCGTGATATCATATGTTTGGCTTGGCTTGCAGACGAAAATATACTGCCGGCGTTTTTTTTGCGTTTATTTCTTGTTAAAATGATCCTTTTTTCATGTTACTTCATCCCTCGCATTTGAATAAGTATTTACTATTGAATGCACTCTGCACCCGCATCTACACACACACACACACATACATGATCAAAAAAAAGTAGTTTGGAATGAGAACAAAAGCGTGAGCACATAGATGGAGAATGAAAAAAATATTTCAATTTTTCAGTTTCAGCATCTAAGAAAAACCTCAAGAATTCGCGTTCTTTTCTGGACATTTCTTGGATTGGCTCACAGCTTTGTCGTTTGCTGCTCTTGAAACGCATGTTGATTTTGATGTTGGTGTTTTTGTTCAAATAAAGCATACAACTTAAATATTTACTTGGAAAAAGGAACGAATTGAAGAAGCGAAAAAAAAAAACAGAATGTAAAAACGTAGTTTGTGAAATAAACACAGACACTTTTTGAAATAGATGAAATTGGAAAAAGAAAGGGAGGAAAACGAAAACGAAATATTGCTGTTGTTGGTGATATCACATGCACGAGCAAAAGAATCAGAATAGACAAATCTTTGTGTATGCATCCAATCGGATCTAGTCTGCTATCACTTAGCTTGCGGAAACTATATAAAACACACCACGGAATAAACTTCCGATAGTGAAAATTGAAAATATAAACACTAAAATCACACAATGCCCTTAGCACATCGAAACGGAACAACATACAAAGAAATTGAATGTGAAGTAAATCGAAAGATTTTCATTGAATAGATGAGAGCAGCATAAAAAAACTTGCTACAATGTGTCATTCGCATACACTTTTTACAACACACAAAACACGTACTCGTTATTCGCTTGCTCTCTCTCTCCCTCTCTCTTTCTCTATGGCCGGATTCGAAATTATCAATCGATTGACGGAATGTTGAGTTACACACAGCACATTATATTCGAACGAATTGCTATTGAACATGTTCGAAAGTACTGAAATGTGTACAACATTATTTTTTCTCTCTCCTCTAACTCTTTTCATTCTTCTATTCACAGCGGGCTGTGAAAATGAAGATAGAGAAGAAGAAGAAAAAACTGTCTCGCGCATACTCGAACAAGCGCGCATTCTATCAAAGCAATTGTGAGTTCATAACTCTTTCAATCGTGAACAAGTTTTCTGTGTCACATACACACAGTTCTTTTTGTAATGCGCTCACACCGTGCGCCACTATAAAGCCGCCAAAATAGGCGAAAAAAGTAACACACAAAATACGATACATAAATAGTGATCAACATGAGCGACAACTTAATTCGACAGAATGCGACGAAATAATAAAAAAAACGCCGAACGAATGAAGTAGAGTAGAAGAAGCGAAGTGGGAAAAAAAGTCGCGCGTTCGCTCTTATTACACATTGAATATATATGTATATGGAAACACACCAGATAATGTAAACAAAATATATTTTCGTCACACTCAATATTTTCATGAGTGCCAGCATAGTACACACCGTGCACACACAACGAATGGTTTTTTTTTATCTCATTCTTTCTTCATTGTACGCATTGTGTATTGTGAATTTGTTGAATGAAAAGACAAGCGAGAAAAAAATCGATCTTTAGTGGCAAAATACAGTTTCAGCAGCGGTATTTACCGGATTAAACGAAGGAAGAACCGAGAACAGAACACACGAGAGATTAAATAAATAATGCTGGAAACAATTTTTTTTTTATTCATTTGATGCACCTATCATGACCACACATGTTTGAGATGCGCTGTGTTGTTGATGTACACCCACCGGCAAAAAAAATAATACCATAAACGTGGAACGCATTGCAACAAAACTACCTTCAAATGGCGAACAACATTTACTGTTCCAGCGAAACGTGATGGCGAAAAGTTGGATAAAAATCATAAAGAAAAAAAACTCATAAACCGATAACAGACAAGAAATAAATAACAACCGCAACAAGCCACACATAAAAGTAAACTGAAACGAATACGATCAATTCCCAAACGCATGAAGACATTACACATCGTCATAAGAATCATTTTCGTGTATGTTATTATCAAGAGCTTAAAATTCCTGTGTTATGTTTCTGATTATATGTATATTGATCGATGAATTAAAAAAAAAAAACAAGAGACGATCATATCCTATAATAACCACGGCTCAACTCACAGCAACATTGCTTGCATTTTGAATGAGTGCGTGTTTTGTTATCATTTGACGATTAAGCCGACTTTCAGCAAAATCAATTTTACTGTTATTGATGTAATTCTTGAATGTGCACACACTCACAAAAACAAGAAATGATCATCACCGCGTGCAATGCCTTCATATTTTTTTTTATTTCGATGCGTGTGTGTGTTTGTTGCATTTGCATTGCTGCCTGTCTTTGGACCAAGGCCTATTTATGAAGTATTCGTTAAGTGGCTTGTTAACGACTGAACAAATTATTATTTTCCTTTATGCCATCGAGCATTTTGTGTCCATTTGTTTGCTCAGTTTGTAGTCTTTCTCTCTCTCATTCTCTCTTTTTATGTTTATTAAGCCTTCAATCACATTTAAGCATATCAGACGTAATATACATACTTCACATTAATGCAAAATATCCATTAAATAACCATCTTGAAATCGTTCACAAGTCAAGCTTTCAATTGAAACATTTTTTTTTGCTTTCTCTCTCTCTCTCACTCTGCGTACATTAAATGCGTTCAGTCAACAGCAATATAGCAAATGGATAAAAAAAGAGCACGGAATCGAACAAACAAACAAACAAACCAATTCAGTATTTGTATGTGGATATTGTGCATGATCGTAAACAGAGTGTGAGAGAGATAAAGAAACAACATCAACTTGGCGCAATGGCAAAGAATGTATTGTTAATCCAACTACTATTTAGTAAATAGTATTTACAGCCATCTAGAGCGATTATGCAAAATGCATTTCAAAATAATAAAGGGAATCATCGAGTACATCAAATTGAGCGACGACAACTATGACGATAACAACGGGCGCCGCCTTGTTAAATGCGAATCCCGAACTCAATGCCAGCAAAAAAAAAACTCCAGCTCATTCACAATGCCACAGCGCATTGATATATCCAAATAGCAAGAGAACAACAACGATGAACAAAAAGCTGTCATTTTATATTTTGCATTACTAATACAGCAAAGGAACTTGATATATATGCATGATATTTTTCGTATAGTTGATTCTTTCGTCTGTTTTTTTTTCGTTTATTTGTTCTATGTCCTTTGCTTCGTGTATGGTGGTATTTATTGCGAATACATAATCCAATTGCATTTACAATTCGATGTACATATTCGATGCACCGAGGTAAATGTTCGCGATTTCAAAATTCACACATTGTATGTTGGCAATAGCAGAAAGTTCACAAGAATAAGATAAAATAAAAACGGTTAAAACACATATAGAAACCGTAATAATAACAATGATAGTGCTCTCACTCGCTACACAAAATTGACAAAAGACGAACGCGAAAATGAAGAGCATAAAGTGTGTTTATTATTGTCGCCTTGCCATTTCTTTTCTCGATTGTCTATTGTTGTTGTTCATTGCACATTTACAAACATGAAATGCATCTCATCATATGCTAACCTGTGAAAAACAGCAACAACAACAAAATTGTGATAGTCACGAGCATTCTCGCCAAAAACAAAAAAAAAATCGCTTCAAGTATTCCGAGATGCGGGCATATCACATTGCATTGTCAAAAGTCGAGAAAAAAAAGTATTTATGTGTGTACGTGAAACCTTAAATATACGAATCAAAACGCCAAATTGTGTTCGAATCAATGACGGCTCCGCCACACCGTCATGCATTTCTTTTGTCGGTATGGAGAACATAATGCGAAGGGCGACGGCACATTTATGCTTTGATATTGATTGCAAACCCGCGCGCGTTTGCGATCATTTTCTTTCGCACGCGCACCTTCCACAGTATGTAGAAGTTTGTCTTATTATGCGCTTTCAGACACTTGTGCACATCAAATTAAATTGCATACACACACATATATAGATTCGAATATCGATATTTATATTTTATCATTTTGCATCCAATTGTGCACGAAGTGTTCCCGTTGCAAAACACATTCGCAAGTGTAAGCGAAAAACAATAGGGACTCAACTCGACAATCGGTGAAATAAAAAATGACAATAACAACTCTGCTGCATTCAGTCTTTCTTTTGCGCCGTTGTTACTGCTGCTGCTGAATATACGAGAAGAAGCTGCAAAAGCAACGAACGAATCGAGAGAGAGAGAGAAAAGTGAAGGAAAAAAGAATGAAATGAATGGAAGAATCATGCAAGCTCATCAGGCCAAATGAACACCCAAATGAAATGGCAATGCACAAAATGCAGACGATAAGCATGTATCTGTGCTGTATTCACGTATTTCATACACACACACACACACACACACATGCACGCCAAATCGAAAAACATGCATCACATTGACGACATATCGATTCCGCGGGCTACGGAAAATTGTTAGTCAGGTTGTTATTACGGATATATGTGCCCTGTGTGAAATTCGTACGATGTGCTCATTTTATTATATCTCATTCACATTGTGTGTGATTTTTATGCGATGCATTGTTGCTTCGTTTGTTCGTTGATTATTTTCATAAAAACACAAGCAACAAGAAAGCGAAGAAGAAGAAGAAGAGCTGATTGTGAGTAAATAGCGAAAAATTCCCGAAGCTTTTCTGCATGTTGTTTTTCAAGCCCATCATCATTCGTCACGTTGTTGTTGGAACAACACGCGAAAAAAAATAAACGAAGTGACACAAATGATGGGCATCATCACGGACCGTTTTCGAGCGTGTCGGCTCATTTCCACCCAAACTGTATATAATTTTCATGAAACACTCTGGCACGTATGACATGAAGTGTGTGTGTGTGTGTGTGTGTGTGTGTGTGTGTGTGTGTGTGTGTG